>NW_027456453.1:170000-222500 GCF_040206685.1 Ascaphus truei
CTTCAGCAAGTGTATTGCAGCGTGTGCGCCTTCCCTCCGTCTGAAATACTATAGACGCAGCCTTATCGACGCTTACTAAATAGGCCCGTGTCTCTCTCTCTCTCTGTGTCTCTCTGTGTCTCTGTCTCTCTCTCTGTGTGTCTCTGTCTCTCTCTGTGTGTCTCTGTCTCTCTCTGTCTGTCTCTCTGTCTCTCTCTGTGTGTCTCTCTGTGTCTCTCTCTCTCTCTCTCTGTGTCTCTGTCTCTCTCTGTGTGTCTCTGTCTCTCTCTGTGTGTCTCTGTCTCTCTCTGTGTGTCTCTGTGTCTCTGTGTGTGTCTCTGTGTCTCTGTCTCTCTCTGTGTCTCTGTGTGTCTCTGTTTCTCTCTGTGTGTCTCTGTGTGTGTCTCTGTATCTCTGTCTCTCTCTGTGTCTCTGTGTGTGTCTCTGTGTCTCTCAAATCAAATCAGCTTGATTGGCATGTCAAAAAAACATTTCAGTATTGCCAAAGCATGAGTAATAGGGGGTGTGGGACAATGATTACACGAATACTAGGGGGTACGGTATAATGGTTATACAGTACATTACTTTTGTCTCTCTCTCTCTGGGCCTCATGCAGAGAGCATCGTTATTTCAAAATTCGCCATTTTTTGTACAATTTCGCGCAGAAACCGGCAGAAAATGGCGAGTTACGAAAAACGCGCCATTTTGTTTTTTCTATTGCTAAAACTCGCCTCGCGGCTGGCGAGAACCTCCGTCTCGCCATTTTTAAAACTCTCCGAATGCAGAGAGGTACGAACGGCATGTAGCGGCTGTTCGCGCCAGGGAAATGGCGCGATTTTCTCATTTTTGCCGCGCCAGGAAAAGTTGGCAATAAAATGGCGCTCGCCGCCTATAGCAAAGGGGGGAAAAAAGCCGCGATTTTTTTTTTACACATTTCTGAAGCGCGCATCTTTCCCATTCAAACTCGCCACACGCATCCATGTTAAACATAGCAGAATTCGCACTTTTCTGCATATGGAGAATAAAACTCTCCAAAAAAGCTACTTTTTATGAAATTCGCCAATTTGAAAATTCTATGCTCTCTGCATGAGGCCCTCTGTGTCTGTCTCTCTCTCATTCTCTGTGTCTCTCTCATTCTCTGTGTCTCTCTCATTCTCTGTGTCTCTCTCATTGTCTGTCTCTCTCTCATTCTCTGTCTCTCTCTCATTCTCTGTCTCTCTCTCATTCTCTGTCTCTCTCTCTCATCCCTGTATGATAAGTATGTTCCAACTCTATTTTTTGCTCTTCTTTTCCGTTTGAGAGGAGGGAGTCCCTCACCTCTTCAGCCACACACCAGGAACGCTTTCAGACACTCGGAGAGGCGGATACAGTCGTGGATTGCAGGCACTGATTTATCTGTTAAGTACCGCAAACATGCTTGAACAAGGGCCGTAGACATTTTATTTGATGGTTTAGATTACCATTGTCTGTGGTTGTTAGTTATTGGTATTAGAGTTTTTTGATGTTGTTACGAATCAAGTACATTTTGAAGTAGTAATCCCCTCCGAACTGGGCATTCCTGGCCAATAATGCCCTGGCTGTAAGAGTTGAAGGGCCCAAGCAAAGCCCCCACCTCTATACACACTAACACTGCAGGGGCATCAAAGTGTCTCATTGTCATGGCAACGGGGGGTGTCACGTGATGTAATTTGTTTAATAAATTATTTTTTAAGGTGTCCCGGTTTATTCAGTGTTTAGGATATGCCGGGGGCGGGGCTTAGTATCAGGGACGGATGTAGTGTGTGTGTGTGTGTGTGTGTGTGTGTGTGTGTGTGTGTGTGTGTGTGTGTGTGTGTGTGTGTGTGTGTGTGTGTGTGTGTGTGTGTGTGTGTGTGTGTTCACCAGAAGGAAGGCTCACAGCTGGCAACTGAAACTGCCGGCAGACTGGAAAAAAGCCTCACTACTTCTGGCTCCCTACAGTGGCACTACAGGTAAGCCCCATGTCGCCTGTGTGTGTGACTGCCCCCTTCCCAGTCTGTGTGTGTGTGTCTGCCCCCCTCCCAGTCTGTGTGTGTGACTGCCCCCCTCCCAGTCTGTGTGTGTGACTGCCCCCCTCCCAGTCTGTGTGTGTGACTTCCGCCCCTCCCAGTGTGTGTGACTGCCTCCCCTCCCAGTCTGTGTGTGTGACTGCCCCCCTCCCAGTCTGTGTGTGTGACTGCCTGCCTCCCAGTCTGTGTGTGTGTGACTGCTCCCCTTTCCAGTCTGTGCAAGTGTGACTGCCCGCCTCCCAGTCTGTGTGTGTGACTGCCCCCCCTCCCAGTTTGTGTGTGTATGACTGCCTGCCTCCCAGTCTGTGTGTGTGACTGCCCCCTCCCAGTCTGTGTGTGTGACTGCCCCCCTCCCAGTCTGTGTGTGTGACTGCCCCCCCTCCCAGTGTATGTGTGACTGCCCCCCTCCCAGTCTGTGTGTGTGACTGCCCGCCTCCCAGTCTGTGTGTGTGTGACTGCTCCCCTTTCCAGTCTGTGCAAGTGTGACTGCCCGCCTCCCAGTCTGTGTGTGTGACTGCCCCCCCTCCCAGTTTGTGTGTGTATGACTGCCTGCCTCCCAGTCTGTGTGTGTGACTGCCTCCCCTCCCAGTTTGTGTGTGTATGACTGCCCCCCTCCCAGTCTGTGTGTGTATGACTGCCCCACCTCCCAGTGTGTGTGACTGCCCCCCTCCCAGTGTGTGTGTGACTGCCCCCCCTCCCAGTGTGTGTGTGACTGCCCCCTCCCAGTGTGTGTGTGACTGCCCCCCCTCCCAGTGTGTGTGACTGCCCCCCTCCCAGTGTGTGTGTGACTGCCCCCCTCCCAGTGTGTGTGACTGCCTCCCCTCCCAGTGTGTGTGTGACTGCCCCCCCACCCAGTGTGGGTGTGTGACTGCCCCCCACCCAGTGTGGGTGTGTGACTGCCCCCCTCGCAGTGTGTGTGTGACTGCCCCCGCACCCAGTGTGTGTGTGTGACTGCCCCCTCCCAGTCTGTGTGTGTGTGACTGCCCCTCCCTCCCAGTGTGTGTGTGACTGCCCCCCTCCCAGTGTGTGTGTGACTACCCCCCTCCCAGTCTGTGTGTGTGTGACTGCCCCCCCTCCCAGTCTATGTGTGTGTGACTGCCCCCCCTCCCAGTCTGTGCGTGTGTGACTGCCCTCCCCCTCCCAGTCTGTGTGTGTGTGACTGCCCTCCCCCTCCCAGTCTGTGTGTGTGTGACTGCCCCTCTCCCAGTCTGTGTGTGTGTGACTGCCCCCCCTCCCAGTGTATGTTTGACTGCCCCTCCCTCCCAGTGTATGTGTGACTGCCCCCCCTCCCAGTCTGTTTGTGTGTGTGACTGCCCTCCCCCTCCCAGTCTGTGTGTGTGTGACTGCCCTCCCCCTCCCAGTCTGTGTGTGTGTGACTGCCCCTCTCCCAGTCTGTGTGTGTGTGACTGCCCCCCTCCCAGTGTATGTTTGACTGCCCCCCTCCCAGTCTGTGTGTATGTGTGACTGCCCCCTCCCAGTCTGTGTGTCTGTGTGTGTGTCTGTCTGCCCCCTGCCACTGTGTGATGCCCCTCTCCCAGTGTGTGTAAGTGCCCCCTCCAAGTCTGTGTGTGTGTGTGTCTGCCCCCTCCCATTCTCTGTGTGTGTGTGTGTCTGCCCCCCTCCCATTCTGTGTGTGTGTCTGCCCCCCTCCCATTCTGTGTTTGTGTGTGACTGCCCCCCCCCCAGTGTGTGTGTGACTGCCCCCTCCCAGTGTCTGTGTGTATCAGTGACAGAATGTATACAGACACCAACCCACTCACCCACGTGTCAGTCAGTCACCCACGTGTCAGTCAGTCACCCACCCATATGTCAGGCAGTCAGTCACCCACCCACCCACGTGTCAGGCAGTCTAACATGTCAGTCAGTCACCCACCCACGTTTCAGTCAGTCACCCACCCACGTGTCAGGTAGTCAGTCACCCACCCACGTGTAAGGCAGTCAACCCAAGTGTCAGGCAGTCACCCACCCAAGTGTCAGGCAGTCTCCCACCCACCCCCCCAAGTTTCAGGCAGTCTCCCACCCACCCACCCACCCAAGTGTCAGGCAGTCTCCCTCCCACCCACCCACCCAAGTGTCAGGCAGTCAGTCACCCAGCCACGTGTCAGGCAGTCAGTCACCCACCCACGTGTCAGGCAGTCAACCCAAGCTCCTGCATCACGGACGCGTGATTGGCAATAACGGCTGCTTAAACTGTATCCTGGACTGCACGAGGAGGCCAGGGGTCCAACCACTATACTGGAGTTAGAATCCCACGTTGGTTGCAAACAAAGAAGAGTCTACACTGGGGGGAGATGCAGATGGGTTAATTTAACCCCAAAGTTACCAATTTCCTGCAAGGACTCACACATGGCCGTGTGAGTACAGATATATTTATATATTTATTTCAAAACCCTCTAAACCACCATTACCTGTTGTTGGGAGTGACTGGAATTGCTTAAAGAAACCACATTACCGTGTCCGCTTGCACATGGCCGTGTAAGTGTATTTAATATTTTCACCAACCCCCAGCAATATTGTTGTAACCACATTAATTTTATTGTATTTTATTGTTTTTTATTGTCAAATGTTTTTCTAATCCCACGCTCCCCCATTGCTTGTATGTCTCTATATCTTTAAAAGGGTTCCGGATTAACCCTTCCCTGGGGTTGCAGCAGAGGGGAACTCCATGCTGGCTCAAAGCATC
Organism: Ascaphus truei; assembly: GCF_040206685.1. Taxonomy (NCBI): domain Eukaryota; kingdom Metazoa; phylum Chordata; class Amphibia; order Anura; family Ascaphidae; genus Ascaphus; species Ascaphus truei. The sequence continues at coordinate 174,690 of NW_027456453.1, forward strand.
TGTCATAGAGCCGTGGTCTAACTTACTGCCACATTGTAAGCACACCTCATATATTAAGCTTAAGGTAAGCGCCAGGTTTTTTCCTATTGTATCTCAGTCAACCCAAGTGTCAGGCAGTCTACCACCCACCCCCCCAAGTTTCAGGCAGTCTCCCACCCACCCAAGTGTCAGGCAGTCTCCCACCCACCCACCCAAGTGTCAGGCAGTCTCCCACCCACCCACCCAAGTGTCAGGCAGTCTCCCACCCACCCACCCACCCACCCAAGTGTCAGGCAGTCTCCCACCCACCCACCCACCCAAGTGTCAGGCAGTCTCCCACCCACCCACCCACCCACCCAAGTGTCAGGCAGTCTCCCACCCACCCAAGTGTCAGGCAGTCATAAGTGTCAGGCAGTCAAACCCAAGTGTCAGGCAGTCTCCCACCCACCCACCCAAGTGTCAGGCAGTCTCCCACCCACCCACCCACCCAAGTGTCAGGCAGTCAAAGTGTCAGGCAGTCAACCCAAGTGTCAGACAGTCTCCCACCCACCCAAGTGTCAGGCAGACTCCCATAAAAGTGTCAGGCAGTCTCCCATAACCCAGCCAACCGTCAGGCAGTCTCCCATACCCTAGAGCAGGCCTGCACAACTCCAGTCCTCGAGGGTCGCAAACAGGCCAGGTTTTCAGGATATCCCTAAATCAGCACAGCTGGCTCAATTAGTGGCTCAGTCGTACTGAGCCACTAATTGAGCCAGCTGTGCTGAAGTAGGGATATCCTAAAAACCTGGCCTGTGTGCGGCCCTCGAGGACTGGAGTTGTGCAGGCCTGCCCTAGAGAAAGTGCAGCGCACCATGATCCAGAGAAGAGGCAGGTCTGGCAAAAATCTATCTTTATTAGAAAGTCATAAAAACAAGGGATGCAACCCCACCCCACTCTGCCACATAACCAGGATGCTGACGCCCACCTGATGACGTCAGAGCTACCACATGGCGCCCCCTAGTGACGTCAGACGTCTAGGTCTAAATCCCTGGCAATACAGCATAGAGCTGTCTTGGAGGACTGCAGCCTCAGCCACACCTCTCCCCAGACTGAACACTCCCCCATGTGTGGCTGTGGCTGCAGTCCTCCAAGACAGCTCTATGCTGTATTGCCAGGGATTTAGACCTAGACGTCTGACGTCACTAGGGGGCGCCATATGGTAGCTCTGACGTCATCAGGTGGGCGTCAGCATCCTGGTTATGTGGCAGAGCCGGGAGGGTGAGTATCAGGGGGGGTGGTATATATTGTGACTGTTTCTTGTGTTTGGTAGCCTTCACCTTGAGAAAGGCTGTATTTGACTGCCGAAACGTTGGACTTTATGGCATATTAAACCTCCTTTGAATAAGACCGTGTGCCTGCTTCTTCTTCTTTGTCCGGCTACAGGAAGGGTCAGGAGACAGGGAGGACAGAGGCAGGAGAACCCCATCTGGCTCCGGCCTTGCCTGTCCCTACGAATACAAACATACAACCCCTCACTGAATAACATAGCCCTAACCCCATGTAATAATCCTGGGTGTAAACAAAATAATGGTTTTATGAATATTGTAATGGTTTATTAGGGACCTAGGAGGTGGCCAGTGGGGCTGTTATGGGTATTTGTGTTTATTGTGGGTAGCGGGGGTGGGTGAACCGGGTATTGGCCCCAAGGATGGGTGTTTAGGCCTACCGGGTGGGGGGGTAGTGGGAGGGGTTAACCCCTTCATTACCTTAGCGGTATTAACCGCTAAGTTAAAGAAGAGGTTAAGTCATCCCCCAACCCCCTGGCAAGGCCTAAACACCCAGCCAGGGCCAAATACCACCTTCTCCCACCCCCGCTACCCACAATAAGCCTGGCACGGGTGTATAACCCCTTCATTGCCTTGGCGGTAATGAAGTTGCCTGTAAATGCATTTTTTATGCATGGGATTCATGCCGGGGGTCTCTGATGCTGATATTAATGGATATCAGCTCCGGGATACATGCATTTTATTTTCATCGCAGCTTCACCCCACCTTCTTGCCTACTTTTGTGGCGGGACAATTTGGAGAAGAAACAGCAATTTTAAAGTGTCTGATCAGGGCTTATAGAATTGAGCGTGTTTGAAAAACTGGCGATCAGTGCCGAAAAGTGGCTTATCACCGCGCATCTGCAGATTTTATTTATTTATTTATTTTCCGGCAAAAAAAAACCGGTTATTTTTGCTCTAATCGCCAGCTTCTCTGGGCTTACTGAATCGCTGTAGGCGATTACTGCATGAGGGCCTTAGGGAGGATTTGTTCCTGTAAAGTACACCTAGTTTGGCATAGGATTTGGATGTCAGGGTATCAATGTGCAACCCAAATGTTAAATGGGAGTTGAACTATATGCCCAGATATTTCAAACCAGTAACAGGGGCTAGGATGGTATTAGAGCTGGTTTTTATCTGAAGCTCTGTGGTAGCTTTAGCAATTTAGCTCTGGTCCCAAATACCATTGTTACAGTCTTGTCAGTGTTTAAAATCAGTTTGTTTTGGGAAATCCAGTTTCAAGTCTCAAAAAATCAGATTGAAGTATGTGTTCAAGGTCAGAGAGGCGAGGGCTGCGTGCATATAGGATAAGATCTAAGGCCTCTCACAATAACCCGTTAGGAATATAAATTCCTCATCTATCCGACATAAGTATAAAATATACTCTACCTAGACCCCTAATACAGAGTTACCCACCTTATACGGGAGCAGCTGCCAGACGAGTATAGTAAATGTATCTTATTTCTTTTGCCACTGGAAGGCAGCGTGGAGTTACACGGAGTGGCGCCCGTAAGGACGACGTGCCAGTTAGGCGGAAGGAGACGCGCACACACTTTTATGTGACACGGATATATTTGGGGAGGGATTTTGTAGTCTGAGTGAGAAAATTGATATTTTGTCACAATGGAAAAATGGAAAAATTAACCATTTAAATATGCACAGATTTTATCCCACTTTTGGAAATTAGGGATGTTGCCTAAAAGTTTGAGAATGCATAAAGTGCCACCCCTGGGCTTTAATGAAGCAGCATTTGTGGGATAACGGGAACAGCATTCTGTATAAAGGTATTTTGGGCTCGATATAAATAATTGAAGCCAAAAACTAATATTAAGGGGCCTATGCAGAGAGCAGCGCGAACGGAAATTTCGGCGTTTTTAGCGCTATATGGCTATAATAAGGTTGGAAATGTTAAATGGGAGTTGAACTATATGCCCAGATATTTCAAACCAGTAACAGGGGCTAGGATGGTATTATAGCTGGTTTTTATCTGAAGCTCTGTCATTGGTAGCTTTAGCAATTTAGCTCTTTTCCCAAATACCATTGTTACAGTCTTGTCAGTGTTTAAAATCAGTTTGTTTTGGGAAATCCAGTTTCAAGTCTCAAAAAATCAGATTGAAGTATGTGTTCAAGGTCAGAGAGGCGAGGGCTGCGTGCATATAGGATAAGATCTAAGGCCTCTCACAATAACCCGTTAGGAATATAAATTCCTCATCTATCCGACATAAGTATAAAATATACTCTACCTAGACCCCTAATACAGAGTTACCCACCTTATACGGGAGCAGCTGCCAGACGAGTATACAGTAGTAAATGTATCTTATTTCTTTTGCCACTGGAGGGCAGCGTGGAGTTACACGGAGTGGCGCCCGTAAGGACGACGTGCCAGTAAGGCGGAAGGAGAAGCGCACACACTTTTATGTGAAACGGATATATTTGGGGAGGGATTTTGTAGTCTGAGTGAGAAAATTGATATTTTGTCACAATGGAAAAATTAACCATTTAAATATGCACAGATTTTATCCCACTTTTGGAAATTAGGGATGTTGCCTAAAAGTTTGAGAATGCACAAAGTGCCACCCATGGGCTTTAATGAAGCAGCATTTGTGGGATAAAGGGAACAGCATCCTGTATAAAGGTATTTTGGGCTCGATATAAATAATTGAAGCCAAAAACTAATACAGCTAAACCCCGTTATAACGCGCCTCGTTATACCGCGATTCGGTTATAACGCGGTTTTCCCGTGGCTCCCGTTTTTAAAAAAAAAAAAAAAAAAAAAAAATTTTAATTTTTAAAAAAAAAATTTTTTTACATTTTTTTTTTTGCACACTGCACTCACTCACTGCACACACACTGCTCATTGCTCACACTGCCACACTGCACACACACTGCACACTGCACACACACTGCTCATTGCTCACACTGCACACACTCACTGCACACACACTGCTCATTGCTCACACTGCCACACTGCACACACACTGCACACTGCACACACACTGCTCATTGCTCACACTGACACACTGCACACACACTGACACACTGCACACACACTGCACACACTCACGCACACTCACACACACTCACACACACCCACACACACTTACGCACACTTACGCACACTCACGCACACTTACAGACACTCTCACACACACACACACACACACTTACACACACTTACACACACTTAGACACTCACAGACACTTACACACACTCACACACACTCACACACACTCACACACACTTAGACACACTTAGACACTCACAGACACTCACAGACACTCACAGACACTCACAGACACTCACACACACTTACACACACTTACACACACTTACACACACTCAGACACTTACACACACTCACAGACACTTACACACACTCACACACACTTAGACACACTTAGACACTCACAGACACTCACACACACTTACACACACACTCAGACACTTACACACACTCACAGACACTTACACACACTCACACACACTTAGACACACTTAGACACACTTAGACACTCACAGACACTCACACACACTTACACACACTTACACACACACTCAGACACTTACACACACTCACAGACACTTACACACACTTACACACACTTACACTCACAGACACTCACAGACACTCACAGACACTCACACACACTTACACACACTTACACACACTTACACACACACTCAGACACTTACACACACTCACAGACACTTACACACACTCACACACCCATATACACACACACACACTTTCTCTCCCATATATACATACACACACACTCTCTCACTCTACACAGACGGGGGGTGGGGTCGGAGCAGAGGAAAGGCCGCGACCAGCACCACCACCCGCTCCCCCCCCTCCTCCCGCGCAGGCAGCGGGAGCACCGGGGACAGCGGTGGGGAGAAGAAACCCCCCGCTACAACCTCCATGCAGGCAGCGGGATCTCAGGTAAGCGGCGACCTGAGGGACATCCCCACTCCCATCTCCTGCCCCGCGGCCTGTCCCGCGGTGACAGGGGGAAGCGGGGACAGGAGAGACATCCCCGCTCCCATCTCCTGCCCCGCGGCCTGTCCCGCGGTGACAGGGGGAAGCGGGGACAGGAGAGACATCCCCGCTCCCATCTCCTGCTCCGCGGCCTGTCCCGCGGTGACAGGGGGAAGCGGGGACAGGAGAGACATCCCCGCTCCCATCTCCTGCCCCGCGGCCTGTCCCGCGGTGACAGGGGGAAGCGGGGACAGGAGGGACATCCCCACTCCCATCTCCTGCCCCGCGGCCTGTCCCGCGGTGACAGGGGGAAGCGGGGACAGGAGAGACATCCCCGCTCCCATCTCCTGCCCCGCGGCCTGTCCCGCGGTGACAGGGGGAAGCGGGGACAGGAGGGACATCCCCACTCCCATCTCCTGCCCCGCGGCCTGTCCCGCGGTGACAGGGTGAAGCGGGGACAGGAGAGACATCCCCGCTCCCATCTCCTGCCCCGCGGGCTGTCCCGCGGTGACAGGGGGAAGCGGGGAGCGGAGGGACATGCCCGCTCCCATCTCCTGTCCCGCGGGATGAATATGCGCTAAAGCGCGGCGGCCATTTTTTTTCTCGCGACCCCGTTAGTAACGCGGTGGTCTCGGGGTGGACCCCGAGACCCGCGTTATAACGGGGTTTAGCTGTATTAAGGGGCCTATGCAGAGAGCAGCGCTAACGGAAATTTCGGCGTTTTTTAGCGCTATATGGCTATAATAAGGTTGGAAATGGCGAGTTGAGTAAAAAGCGCCATTTTTTATTTTTTTTTAGTAGAACTCGCCGCACGGCTGGCGAGAACCAAAATCTCGCCAGTTTTGAAAAGGGCCGTATGCAGAAAGGTACGATCGCCATCTAGGGGCTGTTCGCGCCATTAAAATGGAGAGAAATTCTACAATTAGCTCCGCCAACAAAAGTTGGCAGGAAACTGGAGCTCACCGGCGAGAGTGAAAAGAAAAAAAAAAAACGCGCTTTTTTTCAAACATGTTTCACCAGCGCGCATCTCGCCGGTTGAAACTCTCCATAATCAAGCATGATTTTAAATGCAGTTTTCTGACCTTTCTGCATATGGAGATAAAATCACGCCATTACAGGTACAATTTATTACCAATTCCAATTATTTCCAGCGCTGCTCTCTGCATAGGCCCCTAAGTAAATTGAGAATGGAAAAATATTCAGCACAAACGTACAGAATGTGATGTTCTGAGAGATCTTACAGATGTTATCAAATCCCACAATGAATGTATAGAAAATGTCTGTATAGAACGAGTCAAACAAGAATATGCCAATAAAACGTTTAATTGGGAGATACAGGGGCCACAATTCAGGTCAGTTAGCTGGAAGAAGGGAAGCCGGTCAGCCGGTAGAGCCGGTCAGCCAGAAGAGCAGGTCAGCCGGTCAGCCAGTAGAGCAGATCAGCCGGTCAGCCGGTAGAGCAGGTCAGCCGGTCAGCTCTGAGATCAGCATTACTTATATCTCCTAACCTTTGCCCCCTGCATGTAATGCGCAGAACAGCCTGCACTGCATATACTGTACATGAGATACTTAACCCTTTCTTTTCGCTCGACTCTAATCTGAATGATTTGCTAATTGGTTTGTAATTAGAGAGATATTTGTAGCAGAATCCCATGTATGTTCTTTTTACCTTTTTAGATACCGTTTTGTGTAATAAAAGATATGAGATCAGAGGGGCTCCCTGTTTGCACTCGTGTTTTGGCAGAAGTGTATATGTGACCCTATAAATCTCCCTCACACCCGGCTTGGCAGTGTGACACTAGTGCAGCGACCTGGGGAAGAATCACTGAGCTGTTAGCAATAGATACAACGGATAGAAAAGACACTACACATAGGTTGGATTAAAGAGAGTATTTTATTGAAATAATTAATCTCTTTGCTGGGAGGGGCCTGCAGCACATTGCAGAGCGATATAGTAACACGCAGAGCAATGCACTGCAGGCCCCTCCGGCAGCAAAGGGGTGAAGACCAATGCAGGGTGTATAAAGATCTCACTGATAATTCATGCACAAAGGGCTGTTTGTTGCTGTGATCCAGAGGAAGGCGAAACATAACCCCTGCTGTGCAATGGGGGAAAAAAATTCCTTCCTGACCCCATTAAATGGCGATCGGATGGTCCCTGGATCACTGCGCAGTGAGATCAGATGGAGCAGCACAGATCAGCGTTGTTATACACAGGGGCACACTCAGTATATAGAGATGCGGGTGATGGGGCCCTTGTGCCCCTGTGTATAACTCACCTGCTCCCCCATCCCCCTACATATCTATCCCATTCACCCCTTTTCCTCCCGCATACCTCGCAGGGCCGGCCGGCCATTAGGCGGTCGCCTAGCGCGCAAAGGTCCTAGGGGCGCATTAATAATCATTATTATTTTTTCCTCTTATTATTTCTAATTTATTTATCTTTTTTTTAAAATTATTATTCTTTTTTTTATCCAGTATTTTGGCGCCCTTTTATTTTTATTTTGCGTCGCGCTGGGGTGCGGTCGCACCCCCTGCAGCCCCGATAGCTACGCCACTGTTTATTTTATTATTTTATTTATCTTATTATTTTTTATACAACTGGGGCACAAATTTTAAGTTTCGCCTGGGGCGCATGAAACCCGTGCTCCGGCCCTGCTCCTTGTTCTCTCTCACCCTCTCACGCCCAATATCCCAATCTCCCTCTAGTACCTGCCCCTCCCGCAGCCTTCCTGATCTTATCTGCCTCTCCTGCGGTCAAACCAACTTCTCAGGGCCCCTAGAATACCCCTGGATCTACGCCCTGGCTCCTCTGCTACCTGCTCCCGGGGTCTGCTGCTCCGCCTAAAAAAGGTGAAGCAGCAGATCTGTCCGCACCTCTCGTATTCTGCTACCTGCTCCCGGGGTCTTCTCCTCCGCCTAAAAAAGGTGAAGCAGCAGATCCGTCCACACCTCTCGTATTCTCCTAGGCCATCGTCCACCACGTCGCCAGACTTGACATCCGCTTCGTCGTCTGCCTCATCGGCCGCCTTGTAGCCCACCTCTTCGCACCACTTGACGCCCGCTTTATCGTATGCCTCGTCGTCCGCCTCGTAGCTTGCCTCGTCGTCTGGTGGCACAAAGGGCACCACCTTCGTGCGTGTCCTGATCTGCAGGAGACATGAAGTGTTTGTAACCAGGGACAGTGATACTCTGTATCGCAAGAGCTCCTGTGCCACTTATACCCCCTCCCCAATACCACGTTATACCGCCCTCCACAGGGCAAATACCCGTTATACCCACCTCCCCAGGCTCAGTACCCAGTTATACAACCCTCCCAAGGCCCAGTACCCTGCTATACGCCCCTCCCCAGGCCCAGTACCTGTTATACCCACCTCACCAGGCCCAGAACCCGTTATACCCACCTCACCAGGCCCAGTACCCATTATATACCCCTCCCCAGAAGGTCATGTTTCTATTTATCAAAAATACATTGAGTTACCTCTGGTTTTCAAGCATGTCCTGGGGGAGTTATCACAGAGACACAGAAACGTCGCTGAGTTTGGTGAGTAACTCCCTTAAACTCTCAGCAGTTGAATTCCCCATTAGGCGCTTAATGCGTTAAAAACAAGCGTTGCTATTTCTTTGCATGAAGTTGCAGGTAATTGGAAGAGTTACACAGTGACGGCTATTTCATCACTCACCTTCTTCCATCGAATCGGTCTTAGCGGTAGTGATCTCAGTATTATTTCTTCCTTAACATCGGATATCCATATCCATTCTTCGCCTCTGATCTGTATGCAAGACAATGCTTTAAGACAGGGTTGCGCAACCTTTTTCCCCTGCTCCCCCCTCCACCCTCCCCACCTTGTCTCCGACGTTCTGATGTAACGACGTCATGTGATATCACGTTGCTATGGCAATGCCACATCATGTGACGCCACGTTGCTGTCTCCAGAAGCCGCCGGAGACAAGGAAAGGGAACTTACAGAGGCCTTGCGCGCGATTTCCGGCATTTAATTTAAATGCTGTGGGGAAGAGCGAGGGGCCACTGTAAGCGCCGAGCCCCTCCTCCCCAAGAAAATGTCGCACCCCTCGATTTGCGCACCCCTGCTTTAAGAGATATTCTGGGACCCTCCAACTCCTCCATCGGACCCTTCCTCATATTGACTGACCTTGCAGTGCTCTGCACTGACTTGCACTGACCTGCTATGATGCCTCTCAAAATACCATGCTAACTCATTCTGAACATACATGTGTCCTTTCTACATGTTACTCAGCTTGTATGGGCCACAGACAGCTTTCCCGGGGTCCAGGACTAGTTGCCACCGGGGACACTCACCCATGGGTCGGCGACCTTGCGAGAACCCACCCCCCCAACCTGTTTTCTCTTGCATTGCCATAGAACCAACATTTCAGCCTGCTGGCCTTTCTCAGGTAAAGTGGCTAAACCCACTAAAGCCAATAAAGAAAGGCCAGCAGCCGAAACATTGTAGTCTGTGGCACAATAAATTATCTTTTTTTATTCAAATCCGTGTGCCCTTTTCCATCAATCATATTGTATCCATTGGACGAAATGCCGGTCTTCCCTGAGACTAAGGGGCACCGGTAAAAGTATGACTAATTGTTTTTTTTAGTGTGCAGCAAATCCCCATCATTTTTGCGTTCTCTTGCTCTGCCCCAATCTGACACACCACCTTGCTCTCTCACCCCCCTCTTACACTCCCGCGTCACCCTTTCCTTCCCCAAAGGTTGTCCTTTAATCAGATCTTACCCAAATTGTCTCCATCTCCCTTGGAAATGTTCTGTCTTTAAACTGTGCGGCTCCTCTTGATCCGGACTTTCTTAACTGACCCCTTTAGGTTTCGGCTCCGAGGGTCTAAAAAATAAGCGACTCCGAAAAGATGTGAAATATGCCCACGGGTCCTAATGGGGCACTGAGGGGGAGACTTAAATACTAGTAAATATAATCTACTGTGCTAACAAATATAATCTATTAACTAACAAATATAACTTATTAAACTAAGAAATATAACTTATTAAACTAAGAAATATAATTTATTAAACTAAGAAATATAACTTATTAAACTAAGAAATATAATTTATTAAACTAAGAAATATAACTTATTAAACTAACAAATATATCTTATTAAACTAAGAAATATAATTTATTAAACTAAGAAATATAACTTATTAAACTAAGAAATATAACTTATTAAACTAAGAAATATAACTTATTAAACTTACAAATATAATCTATTTAACTAAATAAATATCTATTAAACTAAATAAATATCTATTCAACTAAATAAATATAATCTACTTCAAAACAATACAATAAAAAGCTGGAGAAATGATACGTTAACCAAGCCACAGATGTGATGCCAATGAGCGTTGAACTCCTTGCAGATCCACCGTCAGCTGGTTGTGGCAGAAAGTGGTGACATGCAGTAGAACAGAGTGGTTGAGCTGTAACCACGGCAGTCAGGTCAGAAATCAACACAATATTTTTTGAAATTTAGAATGAGAATGTTCAGTATGTCACATTCTGGGCTCAGACACTGAGCCCTGTCACATGTTAGCAGCTTGTGATAATAGAAAGTATCCATATACTGGGATGTGATAAGAGACATTATAGTCATTTTATACTGGGTCCCATAACCTGCTTTATATGAAGTATCATTTTACACTAGTAGAGATGTTACATTTTGAAAAAATAGCGCTTCTGGCGACAATGTTCATTTTCTCTACAAATGATAAATGAAAAAGTTGGATAAAATGTTATACAGCAGCGGCAGCTTTTATTCGAGTAAAAGCCGCCGGCTGCATGCGTCTGGGAAGCGGGTAGCCGCGGCGCGTGGCGGCGCACTGTGACGTCACAGTAACATGCGCGCCCGGCTTCCCCGTCTTCCCCGGCTTCCGCAGGCTTCCCCGACACCCCTGGAGATCAAATGAAGGTAAGCGGGGGTGCGGGGAAGCAGAGCGGCATAGCAGGAGCCTTGTACGGGGTCGGGAAGGGATTTAAATTGCGCGCGAAGTGGAGGGGGGGTGCGTGGGGGAAACGCGGCGGCGCGCGGTTGTTACTGGCGGCAGCTGGGGTAGATCCCGGCTTGCCGGCGGCATTCAGTGCAATAAAAGATGTCGCTACTGTATGTGTTTGTGCGCGCGCAATATATATATATATATATATATATATATATGAGTAAAAAGAGAAAAAAGTAACCCGTATGGGAGCACTCAGGTATGCAGATTAACATATAGTATTTTATTTATTTGACACAGTGCAAAAAAGGATAAGTAAACAGTACACTGCCGACACACTTAATTGCAGTGCGGCCAGATCCGCAAGCCGGGAGATTTCCCGGCTTGCTAGTGGCCGCCCCTCGGCGTGCCGCGCGTCATAGACGCGCGGTCACGCGTCTTCGGGAGCCTGCGCCCCCTGCACGCGCGTCCAGGGCTCCCCGAGGGAGCCCTGGTGTCCCGCGATGTGGGGGACGGCGGCAGGGGGTTCCGGGGGACCCGGCGGACCCGGCAGCGGTAGGGAGAGCGCCCCGATCAGAGGGCGCTCTTCCGCTGCTTCGGCGCTCGCCCGTCACCCTCGGGCGCGCGCCAGGCTACTGCTGCGGCCAAGAACGGGCAAATGCTCGAATAAACTTGGCCGCAGCAGTACATGATTAAAAACACTTAAAAAAGGCTAGGACCCCTGTCACGGGTACTACCCATAGACACAAGTGGGCAAAACTAGGGAATGACTCAAATTGTCAACCCTTAACATGAAAATGGATAGTGACTCAAGAAACACTTGGATAGGTCAGAATAAATCACAACAGGTTAATGGGTTCACAGGCACCTATACAAAGCCAAAGATAATACGTACTACACACCAATGAAGTGACTAGTCAAAATATAAATGACAATCTTAAACCATCATAAATCTGCTTGAGCATACAATTATGTAACCAATACCAACAGCACAAATAAATCACTTGAAGGAAAAAGGTGGCATGATGGGATGAAGTCACTAGATGTGTGGAGCAATGAAGTGTGTGAATAGCATGTATGGAAAATTGCCTGATGAACGCCTATTAGATAACCTTGTGTGTGTTGTCAGTATCCATAATGAAAAAATAGAGTGTCACAGTCCAGAGATTAGTTGCACCAGTGCTGGGTAGCATAGTTACGTGAACATCTGTCAGGGGTCCTGCCTAGCACCCCCACTCCGACGCACCCCCACTCCAAGTCTAAGTCTCTGGACGAAACGCGTCGGAGTGGGGGTGCTAGGCAGGACCCCTGACAGATGTTCACGTAACTATGCTACCCAGCACTGGTGCAACTAATCTTTGGACTGTGACACTCTATTTTTTCATTATGGATACTGACAACACACACAAGGTTATCTAATAGGCGTTCATCAGGTAATTTTCCATACATGCTATTCACACACTTCATTGCTCTACACATCTAGTGACTTCATCCCATCATGCCACCTTTTTCCTTCAAGTGATTTATTTGTGCTGTTGGTATTGGTTACATAATTGTATGCTCAAGCAGATTTATGATGGTTTAAGATTGTCATTTATATTTTGACTAGTCACTTCATTGGTGTGTAGTACGTATTATCTTTAGCTTTGTATAGGTGCCTGTGAACCCATTAACCTGTTGTGATTTATTCTGACCGATCCAAGTGTTTCTTGAGTCACTATCCATTTTCATGTTAAGGGTTGACAATTTGAGTCATTCCCTAGTTTTAAAACCAGAGACATAACATAAAACACAGACAAAGCTCAGTTTTTAGCACATCTAGTGAGACTCATACACGGTACAGTGCCTAAATATATATGGTTAAATATCTAATAAGTAAATGGTCTTTTAGTTTGACATTTTTGGCCAAAATTGTTGTAAGCCCCTGAGCCAACGCCAAGGCAGACCACATATCAGGGGTCCCTAACGCTAATATAAATTCTTAATAACCTGTTTAATAACAGGAAGAATGATTTATAGTAAATCTGTCAATATTAGCTGCAAAGTTCTGTCTGACTGAAGCTTTTATTAACCTGTACATTACCAGGAAAAGCACTCTGTATTAGAGATGTCACAGCCAAACTGCAAGCAGGCAAGTTCCCCTGAGTGGAAGATGCTATGGAGTGAGCCCATAACCATTTAAATGTGGGAGGGGGTGAGCTTAAATTAAGTAGGAGGTTGCCAACCTCCAATCAGCCATGACTAGCTGGACAAGAATTGTAAAACATACTGGACACCTAACAAGCTCCTATTAAACCCCCAAAATACCCACAACATATATATAAGCATATGAGTGTCAGAGGAGTGCTACTGAGCATGGCAATATGCATTAAAACCAGAGACATAACATAAAACACAGACAAAGCTCAGTTTTTAGCACATCTAGTGAGACTCATACACGGTACAGTGCCTAAATATATATGGTTAAATATCTAATAAGTAAATGGTCTTTTAGTTTGACATTTTTGGCCAAAATTGTTGTAAGCCCCTGAGCCAACGCCAAGGCAGACCACATATCAGGGGTCCCTAACGCTAATATAAATTCTTAATGTTTTATGTTTTATGTTATGTCTCTGGTTTTAATGCATATTGCCATGCTCAGTAGCACTCCTCTGACACTCATATGCTTATATATATGTTGTGGGTATTTTGGGGGTTTAATAGGAGCTTGTTAGGTGTCCAGTATGTTTTACAATTCTTGTCCAGCTAGTCATGGCTGATTGGAGGTTGGCAACCTCCTACTTAATTTAAGCTCACCCCCTCCCACATTTAAATGGTTATGGGCTCACTCCATAGCATCTTCCACTCAGGGGAACTTGCCTGCTTGCAGTTTGGCTGTGACATCTCTAATACAGAGTGCTTTTCCTGGTAATGTACAGGTTAATAAAAGCTTCAGTCAGACAGAACTTTGCAGCTAATATTGACAGATTTACTATAAATCATTCTTCCTGTTATTAAACAGGTTATTAAGAATTTATATTAGCGTTAGGGACCCCTGATATGTGGTCTGCCTTGGCGTTGGCTCAGGGGCTTACAACAATTTTGGCCAAAAATGTCAAACTAAAAGACCATTTACTTATTAGATATTTAACCATATATATTTAGGCACTGTACCGTGTATGAGTCTCACTAGATGTGCTAAAAACTGAGCTTTGTCTGTGTTTTATGTTATGTCTCTGGTTTTAATGCATATTGCCATGCTCAGTAGCACTCCTCTGACACTCATATGCTTATATATATGTTGTGGGTATTTTGGGGGTTTAATAGGAGCTTGTTAGGTGTCCAGTATGTTTTACAGTTCTTGTCCAGCTAGTCATGGCTGATTGGAGGTTGGCAACCTCCTACTTAATTTAAGCTCACCCCCTCCCACATTTAAATGGTTATGGGCTCACTCCATAGCATCTTCCACTCAGGGGAACTTGCCTGCTTGCAGTTTGGCTGTGACATCTCTAATACAGAGTGCTTTTCCTGGTAATGTACAGGTTAATAAAAGCTTCAGTCAGACAGAACTTTGCAGCTAATATTGACAGATTTACTATAAATCATTCTTCCTGTTATTAAACAGGTTATTAAGAATTTATATTAGCGTTAGGGACCCCTGATATGTGGTCTGCCTTGGCGTTGGCTCAGGGGCTTACAACAATTTTGGCCAAAAATGTCAAACTAAAAGACCATTTACTTATTAGATATTTAACCATATATATTTAGGCACTGTACCGTGTATGAGTCTCACTAGATGTGCTAAAAACTGAGCTTTGTCTGTGTTTTATGTTATGTCTCTGGTTTTAATGCATATTGCCATGCTCAGTAGCACTCCTCTGACACTCATATGCTTATATATATGTTGTGGGTATTTTGGGGGTTTAATAGGAGCTTGTTAGGTGTCCAGTATGTTTTACAATTCCCTAGTTTTGCCCACTTGTGTCTATGGGTAGTACCCGTGACAGGGGTCCTAGCCTTTTTTAAGTGTTTTTAATCATGTACTGTTTACTTATCCTTTTTTGCACTGTGTCAAATAAATAAAATACTATATGTTAATCTGCATACCTGAGTGCTCCCATACGGGTTACTTTTTTCTCTTTTCACTCATACTATTTACAACCCGTGAGCACCGCCAATTCTTACTGATGTAAAGTTATTTATTGGCTTATGGTGGCATTAATATTGCAAAAGTAGATGCGAGGTTTTTTTCCCCACCTTCCCCCCCTTTTTCCCCCCGTTATTTGAACATATATATATATATATATATATATATATATATATATATATACTGTAAATATTCCTGTATATTCATTTGCATGTCTTAGACAGGTCTGCAACCCTGTCTTTCACCATTATCTTTAACCTTAATAGTCGTATATATATATATATATATACATATATATATATTTATATATATATATACATACACATGTAGTATGTATATATATATATCATACTATATGTATATATATAGTCTGTTTTATACACACATACACGTGTGTGTGTGTGTGTATATATGTGTGTGTGTGTGTATATATATATATATATATATATATATATATATATATATATATATATATATATATATATATATATATATATATATATATATATATATATATATATGGTATAACCCAGAGGTGCGCAAAGTGGGGGGGGGGAGATTTTTTTGGGGGGGGGGGGTTGGCGCGGGCGGTTGCAGAGGCCCCGCGCACTTCCTCGAGGCATTAAAATTAAATGCCGGGGGATCACGTGAGGCCTCTGCAATGCTATTACTTACCTTGACTCTGCCGGCGTCACTCGTGTCCATGGCAACGCGGTGTTAAATTACGCCGCGGGGTCATGTGACGTCACCCTCGTCAAATGCCGCTGCAGGTCACGTAACGCCGCATCAAGGTAAGGGGGGGGGGGCGCGAGCACCAACAGAGGGAAGGCAGGGGGGCGAGCTGCAAAAGTTTGTGCTCCCCTGGTATAACCAATAAATAATATAGCTGATATAGCAATCTGGTTGTCGCTAGAGAGAGATTATAATGGCAGTGAGAAATAGTGGCCAGAATTAATAACATTTCAATTACTAAAAAGTAGTTGTAATAAAATAATAATAAACACTATGCCTAAACACAATAAAAGTCTAGAAACCTAGCTCTAATAGCTATGTTATAACTCAATCATAAAAGGATCCAATTCGGGCGTCCTCTGGAGCCCTGGCAGCTCTCTTCAGGGAAACAACCACCTCCTCGATAGATATCTAAACAAAACAAAAAGAAGAGAAAGCGCCCGCTCCATGTGTAAATTTGGTTTAACAATTTCATTTCCTGGACAAGATAAAAATAACAAACTCACAAACGCCCGTTTGGTAAAAGCATTGTGTGAGACAGGCTCGGGCTCCGTGGTAATCCGGTGGTCAATCCGCAGCTCCAGACTTTGGACGATGACCGGGAAACTCGATAGGCTGCGCCCATCGCAGTGTGGTCCTCCGGCAATCTGTAGTATGCAGTTGTGATTCCACTCTGTAATTCCGGTGTCTCGTCTTGGTTGTGTACCAACTTCCCTTCCCGGCGTCAAGACGGATAGTGTGGCAATAACGAGAACAAAGTACCTACGCGTTTCTTCAGCACACGGCCGATTTCATCAGGGGATAATGCTACAACTCACTCGTAATGGTTTTATAGTCCTACAGTCCAATTGGTAATGGCATAATAGATCACATGTGTTACTGATTTTAGATAATACAGTAATAGATTCTTGTATGACACACACACACACACATATATATATATATATATATATATATACACACATACGTATGTATGTATATATATATATATATATAATATATATATATATATATATATATACACACACACATACATCTATTTACACACACACACATACATACATACATATAAAACGGTCTTCTTCGGAGAGAAGAAGATATATATATGTATATATATATATATATATATATATATACATATATATATGTGTGTGTATATGTGTATATATATATTTACACACACATATACACACACATAATGTTATAGGTTAGCGGTGCGTGAACTGGGGGGCGGGAGATTTGTCTGGGGGGGCGCGGGGGCGGGTGCAGAGGTCCCGCGCTCCTCCCCAAGGCATTTAAATGAAATGCCGGGGATCACGTGAGGCCTCTGCAACAGTAACACTGACCGGGATTCAGACACGTCTCCATGGCAACGCGGCATCAAATGACACCGCGGGGTCATGTGACGTCACTCGACCCCGGAGTGTGCTGGCAGGTAGGAGAGGGGGCGCAAGACCGGGGGAGGCCAGGCAGGGGGACGCAGCTTCAGAAGTTTGCGCTCCCCTGTTATAGATTACCATGCCAACAAATTGTAATAGTGCTACAGGGATCAATAAATATTACATTTAATACTTAATTATTGTGATGTTTCTAATCTACTGTGTGTTACAAATAACATTAATATCTTACAACTGAATACATTGCAATAATGTGATACCTATTTATTTGTGATTTAAAGTGTGTTACATAGTGATAAATTATCTAATAAATAAATCTTAAACTAATCCCACACAGTGACTACTTAATTCTGTGAATAAATGTGTTTTTAATGTCATTACTATGAAGGAGATGAAGATATAGTGTATATATAAATTCCTACCTGCAAACGCCGTCTCAGCCTGTCAGAATACGCGCAGAGTGACCTGTCGTGACACGTCAGGTCACTCTGTAACCGAACCCGGATCTGTGACGCATATGTACTGAGGTGGGGTTGGATCCCCCACGGTTATTTCTTGTTTTATTAATAAATAATTTACTATATTTTAATCTCTGGTGCGCATTGTGTGCATTTTTCTTCTTGTCTGCACAGTGCTTCAGATGCTGCATCTGAAAAAATGCCGGTGGATCGGGATGTGAGGTAGGGAAGTGACGTCCGCGCCGGAACGTTATTGCCACGCCTCCAAATATTCATTGCCACGCCCCCAATCGCACCCGCTGCATACCCTGCAAAGCCATAAAAAGCTCAGACTTCAGCAAGTGTATTGCAGCGTGTGTGCCTTCCCTCCGTCTGAAATACTATAGACGCAGCCTTATCAACGCTTACTAAATAGGCCCGTGTCTCTCTCTCTCTCTCTGTGTCTCTGTCTCTCTCTGTGTGTCTCTGTCTCTCTCTGTGTGTCTCTCTCTCTCTCTCTCTCTGTATCTCTGTCTCTCTCTGTGTCTCTGTGTGTGTCTCTGTGTCTCTGTCTCTCAAATCAAATCAGCTTTATTGGCATGACAAAAGAACATTTCAGTATTGCCAAAGCGTGAGTTATAGGGGGTGTGGGACAATGATTACACGAATACTAGGGGGTACGGTATAATGGTTATACAGTACATTACTTTTGTCTCTCTCTCTCTCTCTGTGTCTCTCTCTCCCTATGTCCCTCTCTCTGTCTCTCTCTCATTCTCTGTCTCTCTCTCATTCTCTGTCTCTCTCTCATTCTCTGTCTCTCTCTCTCATCCCTGTATGATAGGTATGTTCCAACTCTATTTTTTGCTCTTCTTTTCCGTTTGAGAGGAGGGAGTCCCTCACCTCTTCAGCCACACACCAGGAACGCTGGATTGCTTTCAGACGCTCGGAGAGGCGGATACAGTCGTGGATTGCAGGCACTGATTTATCTGGTAAGTACCGCAAACATGCTTGAACAAGGGCCGTAGACATTTTATTTGATGGTTTAGATTATCATTGTCTGTGGTTGTTAGTTATTGGTATTAGAGTTTTTTGATGTTGTTACGAATCAAATACATTTTGAAGTAGTAATCCCCTCCGAACTGGGCATTCCTGGCCAATAATGCCCTGGCTGTAAGAGTTGAAGGGCCCAAGCAAAGCCCCCACCTCTATACACACTAACACTGCAGGGGCATCAGAGTGTCTTGTTGTCATGGCAACGGGGGGTGTCACGTGATGTCATTTGTTTAATAAATTATTTTTTAAGGTGTCCTGGTTTTTCATTTTCGAAATCTGGTCACCCTATGTATTTATGCTGCATTCAGTGTTGTAATGTGCTGTAATTGGGTTACATGGCGTACATAGTGTATATACCGCATTCAGGGTAAGTGCTGTATGTGGATTATAAAGTGTATATATGCTGCATTCAGGGTTATAAAGTCGTTTATAGAGTATATACTGCATTCACGGTTACGTGCGGCATGTGGAGTATAAGGTGTATATATGCTGCATTCAGTGTTATAATGTGCTTTAAGTGGGTTACATGGCGGGTATAGTGGATATACTGCATTCAAGGTTACGCGCCGTATTGGATTATAACGGGTATATATGCTACAGTCAGTGTTATAATGTGCGGTATTTGGGTTACAGGGGTGTATACGGTACCGCAGTGGTGGTGGCGTGCTGTATTTGGATTATATGGTATACACTGCAATCATGGTTACGTGCTGGGTTCTGAATATAATGTTTATAGACCACATGCGCGGTTACATGACGGGTTTGGATTATATGGTGTATATGCTGCATGCTTGGCTTCGGGCCATTGCGTGGAGCATATGGTGTGTGTATATACTGCCTTTGGGGGTCATGTGCTGTATTGGTCCAGCGTTACATGCTACATTCAGGACGACGTGGGGTATACGGTGCGTTATGCTGCAGGCAGAGGTATAACGCGTGTAGGGGTTAATCTCACTTCCTGTTCAGCGCAGGCCATGGTAGGGCATGGGTAATCCCTCTTCCTGTTCAGCACTTGGCTCCCTCTATCGTATGGGTAATCCCTCTTCCTGTTCAGCACTTGGCTCCCTCTATCATATGGGTAATCCCTCTTCCTGTTCAGCACTTGGCTCCCGCTATTGTATGGGTAATCCCAGTTCCTGTTTAATATACGGCCCTGCGGTTGTATGGGTAATCCCAGTTCCTGTTTAACACACGGCCCTGCTATTGTATGGGTAACCCCACTTCCTGTTCAGCACATGGCCCTGCTATGGACGGGTAACCCCCCACTCCCTGTTCAGCACAGGGCCGCATGCCTCTGGTTTGGTGTGGGTAATCCCACTTCCTGTTCAGCGCATGGCCAGGGATGGTGCGGGTAATCCCACTCCCTGACTGGGCACGATCAGGAAAATATGCTGGTATAGCAAATATGCATGCGGGAAGGGGGTAAAGGGGCGGTTGCAAATAGCAGGCCTAACGCCCCTTCTTCGGTTAGCAGAAGGTCCCATGTATCGATGATAACATATCAATTCATGTTTCTTTCAGTCAGTTTCGGTACCTCGTGCGAGTAGCAATTCAGTTTTCATCCGGATCGGATCCGCCTCCGTCGACCCTCGATACTTCCCATACTCACAGAAAAACCCAGTAGACGGAACACATAGTAAAATCACGCAAATTGAAATCACACTCCCGCGACACTTAGCGCATCAATCAGAATGTACTTCGTAGACAAAATCATACAACTGCAGGCTGACGCGCGAAGCAAGGAAGAAGGCTGGTTCCAGAGGCAGCTGTTGATGCTCATGCACCGGCAGAGTCACCAGCAGTAGTGACACCAGCGATAAGCGCAGCGCCAGTTCTAGCAACGCTAATCGCATCAGCAGCGGCGATAGCTCCAGCTATAGCGACAGTCGTAGCGCCAGCATTGGGGGCGGCGCCAGCGGTAGCGACACCTGTAGTTCCAGCAGCGGCAGTGGCCGCTGTTCCCGCCCGCAGGCGGTTAACAACACACCTCTAGGGGCTGGTGGGCAGGCCGGGCAAGTGGAATCACCATCCTCCACGCTCCCCCTCCCTCAGGCGGCACCCGCCTCAGAGGAGCTAGCCAAGGATAAGAGGATGCCCGAAGCGGCATATAAGGTCTCTTATACATCCAGACCTAGCTCAGTGGGCTTGCACTTGCTGAAAGAGGTGAAGGACAAGATATGGGCCGGGGAGTACGTAGATTTATTATCTCTGCTACCAGGCTACAGGGAGGCGTTGGCCGCGTCCTCAAAGACGGGGGAAGCGAAGAAGGTGGATGTGGAAAAGAGGCTTTTCCCACACACCTTTCGCAATTGGTCGAAGGCATTTGTTATCCTGGCTGGAGTAATTGGGGAGAAGGATCCCCAGGCGTGCGCATCGCTCTTTACGTATCACGACATGATCGAGGAAGCACACCACACTTACGGGGGAACGGGTTGGTGGACATATGACCGGTGCTTTAGGCAATCAATGAAGGCCCAAGAGGTGGTGATACCATGGAACGTCAAGGATGTCAACCTGTATCTGCAGTTTGTGTCTGGGGGCGGGGCAGATTCCTTTCGAGGGTGCGGCACCGGAGGTAGGGGGGCATGGCGGAATAACGTACCAGGGACTAGCCAGTCGCTGCACACCAACTCGGGCGTCTGTTGGCCGTTTAACCAGTCCAACTGCACGTACGACAACTGCCGTTTCCAACACATCTGCTCCTTTTGCGGCGGCCGCCACGCCCAGGCAAAGTGTTTTAAGAAGGGCGGTCGCAGGGGGAGGGGCGCAGGGCGGACGTTTGGACGCGAGGGCAGCGACACCAATAATCGTCGCCAATTTGGCACCGTGGCTAGCAAGGTATCCCAATAGGGAAGCGGCCCAGCTACTCCTAGCTGGGTTTAAGGAGGGGTTTAGGATCCCGTTTGAATATCAAGCGGGATCTGAGTTTAGTCGAAACTTGAAATCGGTCAGGACACACGGTGACGTAGCTAGGGAAAAGGTCTGGAAGGAAGTCCAATTGGGAAGGATGGCTGGCCCCTTCGAGTCCCCTCCCTTGCCTAATCTCAGGATTTCCCCATTGGGAGTGGTCCCCAAAAAAAGAGGCTGGGGAGTATAGGTTGATACAACACCTATCCTACCCCGAGGGGTCGTCGGTAAACGACGGCATTGACAGGGAGTTGTGTTCGGTGTCTTACGCGAACTTCGATCAAGCCGCAGCGCTGGTGGAAAGGATGGGAGAAGGGGCTCTAATGTCAAAAGCTGACATCAAATCGGCCTTCAGACACTTGCCAGTCCACCCCGAGTGCTTTCATTTGCTAGGCTGCATGCTCGAAGGTCAGTACTACATAGACTTATGCTTACCAATGGGATGTGCGCTTTCTTGTTTTTATTTCGAGACATTTAGCACCTTCCTAGAATGGGTGGCCCGGAAGAGGGTGCAGGCAGCGGGGGTCATGCACTACTTGGACGACTTCCTTTTTGTTGGCCCCAGGGGTTCGGACTTATGCGCTAGGTGGCTGTTTGAATTTTCAGCCCTGGCGCGTGAGTTCGGCGTTCCTTTGGCCGACGAGAAGACGGTGCGGCCAACAACCACTCTTACCTTTTTGGGCATAGAAATCGACTCTGAGGCGATGGAGTACAGGCTCCCTCCGGAGAAGCTGGTCGCCCTAAGCAGGCTTCTCCGTGAATTCATAGCTCTCAAGAAAACATCATTGAGGCACTTCCAGGCGCTGCTAGGCCACTTAGTATTTGCTGCGCGCGTAATGCCGGCTGGGAGGGTTTTCGCCAGGCGCCTCTCCGCAGCAACGGTCGGGGTGAGACGACCCAACCACTTCATCCGCATCACCGCCGAAATCCGAAAGGACTCGACGGTGTGGCTGCGTTTTTTAAAGGATTATAACGGCAGAACCTTGTGGCGAGGTCCCCCATCCAACAACACAGAGTTGCAGTTGTTTACAGACGCCTCAGGGTCAGTCGGTTTTGGGGCCTACTTCGGTGGGGCATGGTGCGCGGAGCGGTGGCCTCCCCACTGGCGGGGGACGCCGCTCATTAAGAACTTGGCGTTCTTGGAACTATTTCCCTTGCTCGTCGCAGTGCGCCTGTGGGGTCACTTATTCGCGAATAAGCAAGTAATTTTTTGGACAGACAACATGGGTGTAGTGGAAGCCGTGAACAATTTCGGCTCACGCTCCCCGCCGGTGCTGTCCCTTCTGCGCTGTTTCGTACTGGCATGCTTGCAATTGAACATAGCGTTCAAGGCTCGACATGTCCCGGGGGTGGTGAATAACATTGCTGATGCCTTATCCCGGTTACAGATGGCGCTGTTTCGCAGACTGGCCCCCGGGGCGGACCTAATCGGCAGTCCATGCCCTGCAGACCTTTGGGTGCTGGCGACGACCAAGTGACCTCGTTGGTACGATCATCGCTGGCTCCGGGTACGTGGCGGGCCTATTCGGCAGCGTGGCGCGATTATCAAAGTCTGGCAGGGGAATTGGGTCTCGATGTATTGGGAGTCGGGACCTTGCTATCATTTGTCCTAAACTTAAGGGCAGGGGGTTTATCGGGAGGATCCATAGGGAAAAAAGTGACAGGGGTCTCCTTCTTTTTGCAGCTAGAGGGCAAGGGGGACCCAACGAAGGCGTTTATCATCAAAAGGGTCCTAGCGGGGTTAACAAAGGGGACGGCGAGAAATGACAGCAGACGGCCAGTGACACCAGCGATATTAGAAGGTTTAATGCAGGCCACAGACAGAGTGTGCCTATCGGGGTTGGAGGCGAAACTTTTCCGGCTGACGTTTGCATTGGCTTTCTTCGCAGCACTGCGAGCTGGGGAGTTGGTGTGCGCGTCGCGCAAGTGCGAGGGAGGGATGCAGTTTGAGGACATAGTCTTAGGGGAAGGGTGGGTCAAACTACACGTGAAAAGGTCAAAAACAGACCAGCGGGGAAGGGGAGCGTGGATATCTTTGCTAGGGCTACCAGGGACCAAATTTTGCCCAGTGAGCACGCTCAGGGAATACTTGGCATGCAGGCTAGACGGTCAGGGCCCCCTGCTCCTTCACGCGGACGGGGTACCGTTATCTAGATTCCAGTACCTGTGGGTTTTCCGCATGTGTCTAAGACACCAGGGCCTCGACGAGGCACAATACGGGACACATTCGTTCCGGATTGGGGCGGCAACGGAAGCATCACGCGCGGGGCTGTCAGTAGCTGCGATACAAAAGATAGGGCGATGGAAGTCTAACAGATACCGGTCCTATATCACCCCACTCTGCCACATAACCAGGATGTTGACGCCCACCTGATGACATCAGAGCTACCATATGGCGCCCCCTAGTGACGTCAGACGTCTAGGTCTAAATCCCTGGCAATACAGCATAGAGCTGTCTTGGAGGACTGCAGCCTCAGCCACACCTCTCCCCAGACTGAACACTCCCCCATGTGTGGCTGTGGCTGCAGTCCTCCAAGACAGCTCTATGCTGTATTGCCAGGGATTTAGACCTAGACGTCTGACGTCACTAGGGGGCGCCATATGGTAGCTCTGACGTCATCAGGTGGGCGTCAGCATCCTGGTTATGTGGCAGAGCCGGGAGGGGTGAGTATCAGGGGGGGTGGTATATATTGTGACTGTTTCTTGTGTTTGGTAGCCTTCACCTTGAGAAAGGCAGTATTTGACTGCCGAAACGTTGGACTTTATGGCATATTAAACCTCCTTTGAGTAAGACCGTGTGCCTGCTTCTTCTTCTTTGTCCGGCTACAGGAAGGGTCAGGAGACAGGGAGGACAGAGGCAGGAGAACCCCATCTGGCTCCGGCCTTGCCTGTCCTTACAAATACAAACATACAACCCCTCACTAAATAACATAGCCCTAACCCCATGTAATAATCCTGGGGGTAAACAAAATAATGGTTTTATGAATATTGTAACGGTTTATTAGGGACCTAGGAGGTGGCCAGTGGGGCTGTTATGTGTATTTGTGTTTATTGTGGGTAGCGGGGGTGGGTCAACGGGGTATTGGCCCCAAGGATGGGTGTTTAGGCCTACCGGGTGGGGGGGTAGTGGGAGGGGTTAACCCCTTCATTACCTTAGCGGTATTAACCACTAAGTTAAAGAAGAGGTTAAGTCATCCCCCAACCCCCTGGCAAGGCCTAAACACCCACCCAGGGCCAAATACCACCTTCTCCCACCCCCGCTACCCACAATAAGCCCGGCACGGGTATATAACCCCTTCATTGCCTTGGCGGTAATGAAGTTGCCTGTAAATGCATTTTTTATGCATGGGATTCATGCCGGGGGTCTCTGGTGCTGATATTAATGGATATCAGCTCTGGGACACATGCATGTTATTTTCATCGCAGCTTCACCCCACCTTCTTGCCAACTTTTGTGGCGGGACAATTTGGAGAAGAAACAGCAATTTTAAAGTGGCGATCAGCCGCAATAAGCTGATCAGGGCTTATAGAATTGAGCGTGTTTGAAAAACTGGCGATCAGTGCCGAAAAGTGGCTTATCACCGCGCATCTGCCGATTTTATTTATTTATTTATTTTCCGGCAAAAAAAAAAACCGGTTATTTTTGCTCTAATCGCCAGCTTCTCTGGGCTTACTGAATCGCTGTAGGCGATTACTGCATGAGGGCCTTAAAGTACACCTAGTTTGGCATAGGATTTGGATGTCAGGGTATCAATGTGCAACCCAAATGTTAAATGGGAGTTGAACTATATGCCCAGATATTTCAAACCAGTAACAGGGGCTAGGATGGTATTAGAGCTGGTTTTTATCTGAAGCTCTGTCATTGGCAGCTTTAGCAATTTAGCTCTGGTCCCAAATACCATTGTTACAGTCTTGTCAGTGTTTAAAATCAGTTTGTTTTGGGAAATCCAGTTTCAAGTCTCAAAAAATCAGATTGAAGTATGTGTTCAAGGTCAGAGAGGCGAGGGCTGCGTGCATATAGGATAAGATCTAAGGCCTCTCACAATATAAATTCCTCATCTATCCGACATAAGTATAAAATATACTCTACCTAGACCCCTAATACAGAGTTACCCACCTTATACGGGAGCAGCTGCCAGACGAGTATAGTAAATGTATCTTATTTCTTTAGCCACTGGAGGGCAGCGTGGAGTTGCAAGGAGTGGCGCCCGTAAGGACGACATGCCAGTTAGGCGGAAGGAGAAGCGCACACACTTTTATGTGAAACGGATATATTTGGGGAGGGATTTAGGAGTCTGAGTGAGAAAATTGATATTTTGTCACAATGGAAAAATGGAAAAATTAACCATTTAAATATGCACAGATTTTATCCCACTTTTGGAAATTAGGGATGTTGCCTAAAAGTTTGAGAATGCATAAAGTGCCACCCCTGGGCTTTAATGAAGCAGCATTTGTGGGATAAGGGGAACAGCATTCTGTATAAAGGTATTTTGGGCTCGATATAAATAATTGAAGCCAAAAACTAATATTAAGGGGCCTATGCAGAGAGCAGCGCGAACGGAAATTTCGGCGTTTTTTAGCGCTATATGGCTATAATAAGGTTGGAAATGGCGAGTTGAGTAAAAAGCGCCATTTTTTTATTTTTTTTTAGTAGAACTCGCCGCACGGCTGGCGAGAACCAAAATCTCGCCAGTTTTGAAAAGGGCCGTATGCAGAAAGGTACGATCGCCATCTAGGGGCTGTTCGCGCCATTAAAATGGAGAGAAATTCTACAATTAGCTCCGCCAGCAAAAGTTGGCAGGAAACTGGAGCTCACCGGCGAGAGTGAAAAGAAAAAAAAAAAACGCGCTTTTTTTCAAACATGTTTCACCAGCGCGCATCTCGCCGGTTGAAACTCTCCATAATCAAGCATGATTTTAAATGCAGTTTTCTGACCTTTCTGCATATGGAGATAAAATCACGCCATTACAGGTACAATTTATTACCAATTCCAATTATTTCCAGCGCTGCTCTCTGCATAGGCCCCTAAGTAAATTGAGAATGGAAAAATATTCAGCACAAACGTACAGAATGTGATGTTCTGAGAGATCTTACAGATGTTATCAAATCCCACAATGAATGTATAGAAAATGTTTGTATAGAACGAGTCAAACAAGAATATGCCAATAAAACGTTTAATTGGGAGATACAGGGGCCACAATTCAGGTCAGTTAGCTGGAAGAAGGGAAGCCGGTCAGCCGGTAGAGCCGGTCAGCCTGTCAGCCAGTAGAGCAGGTCAGCCGGTCAGCCAGAAGAGCAGGTCAGCCGGTCAGCCAGTAGAGCAGATCAGCCGGTAGAGCAGGTCAGCCGGTCAGCTCTGAGATCAGCATTACTTATATCCCCTAAACGTTGTCCCCTGCATGTAATGCGCAGAACAGCATACACTGCATATACTGTACATGAGATACTTAACCCTTTCTTTTCGCTCGACTCTAATCTGAATGATTTGCTAATTGGTTTGTAATTAGAGAGATATTTGTAGCAGAATCCCATGTATGTTCTTTTTACCTTTTTAGATACTGTTTTGTGTTATAAAAGATATGACAGATCAGAGGGGCTTCCTGTTTGCACTCGTGTTTTGGCAGAAGTGTATATGTGACCCTATAAATCTCCCTCACACCTGGCTTGGCAGTGTGACACTAGTGCAGCGACCTGGGGAAGAATCACTGAGCTGTTAGCAATAGATACAACGGATAGAAAAGACACTACACATAGGTTGGATTAAAGAGAGTATTTTATTGAAATAATTAATCTCTTTGCTGGTAGGGGCCTGCAGCACATTGCAGAGCGATATAGTAACACGCAGAGCAATGCACTGCAGGCCCCTCCGGCAGCAAAGGAGTGAAGACCAATGCAGGGTGTATAAAGATCTCACTGATAATTCATGCACAAAGGGCAGTTTGTTGCTGTGATCCAGAGGAAGGCGAAACATAACCCCTGCTGTGCAATGGGGGGAAAAAATTCCTTCCTGACCCCATTAAATGGCGATCGGATGGTCCCTGGATCACTGCGCAGTGAGATCAGATGGAACAGCACAGATCAGCGTTGTTATACACAGGGGCACACTCAGTATATAGAGATGCGGGTGATGGGGCCCTTGTGCCCCTGTGTATAACTCACCTGCTCCCCCATTCCCCTGCATATCTATCCCATTCACCCCTTTTCCTCCCGCATACCTCGCAGGGCCGGCCGGCCACTAGGCGGTCGCCTAGCGCGCAAAGGTCCTAGGGGCGCATTAATAATCATTATTATTTTTTCCTCTTATTATTTCTAATTTATTTATCTTTTTTTTTAAATTATTATTCTTTTTTTTATCCAGTATTTTGGCGCCCTTTTATTTTTATTTTGCGTCGCGCTGGGGTGCGGTCGCACCCCCT
This sequence comes from Ascaphus truei, assembly GCF_040206685.1. Classification (NCBI taxonomy): domain Eukaryota; kingdom Metazoa; phylum Chordata; class Amphibia; order Anura; family Ascaphidae; genus Ascaphus; species Ascaphus truei. The sequence continues at coordinate 202,983 of NW_027456453.1, forward strand.
GCAGCCCCGATAGCTACGCCACTGTTTATTTTATTATTTTATTTATCTTATTATTTTTTATACAACTGGGGCACAAATTTTAAGTTTCGCCTGGGGCGCATGAAACCCGTGCTCCGGCCCTGCTCCTTGTTCTCTCTCACCCTCTCACGCCCAATATCCCAATCTCCCTATAGTACCTGCCCCTCCCGCAGCCTTCCTGATCTTATCTGCCTCTCCTGCGGTCAAACCAACTTCTCATGGCCCCTAGAATACCCCTGGATCTACGCCCTGGCTCCTCTGCTACCTGCTCCCGGGGTCTGCTGCTCCGCCTAAAAAAGGTGAAACAGCAGATCTGTCCGCACCTCTCGTATTCTGCTACCTGCTCCCGGGGTCTTCTCCTCCGCCTAAAAAAGGTGAAGCAGCAGATCCGTCCACACCTCTCGTATTCTCCTAGGCCATCGTCCACCACGTCGCCAGACTTGACATCCGCTTCGTCGTCTGCCTCATCGGCCGCCTTGTAGCCCACCTCTTCGCACCACTTGACGCCCGCTTTATCGTATGCCTCGTCGTCCGCCTCGTAGCCCGCCTCGTCGTCTGGTGGCACAAAGGGCACCACCTTCGTGCGTGTCCTGATCTGCAGGAGACATGAAGTGTTTGTAACCAGGGACAGTGATACTCTGTATCGCAAGAGCTCCAGTGCCACTTATACCCCCTCCCCAATACCACGTTATACCGCCCTCCACAGGGCAAATACCCATTATACCCACCTCCCCAGGCTCAGTACCCAGTTATACAACCCTCCCAAGGCCCAGTACCCAGTTATATAACCCTCCCAAGGCCCAGTACCCTGCTATACGCCCCTCCCCAGGCCCAGTACCCGTTATACCCACCTCACAAGGCCCAGAACCCGTTATACCCACCTCACCAGGCCTGTACCCATTATATACCCCTCCCCAGAAGGTCATGTTTCTATTTATCAAAAATACATTGAGTTACCTCTGGTTTTCAAGCATGTCCTGGGGGAGTTATCACAGAGACACAGAAACGTCGCTGAGTTTGGTGAGTAACTCCCTTAAACTCTCAGCAGTTGAATTCCCCATTAGGTGCTTAATGCGTTAAAAACAAGCGTTGCTATTTCTTTGCATGAAGTTGCAGGTAATTGGAAGAGTTACACAGTGACGGCTATTTCATCACTCACCTTCTTCCATCGAATCGGTCTTAGCGGTAGTGATCTCAGTATTATTTCCTCCTTCTCATCGGATATCCATATCCATTCTTCGCCTCTGATCTGTATGCAAGACAATGCTTTAAGACAGGGTTGCGCAACCTTTTTCCCCTGCTCCCCCCTCCACCCTCCCCACCTTGTCTCCGACGTTCTGATATAACGACGTCATGTGATATCACGTTGCTATGGCAATGCCACATCATGTGACGCCACGTTGCTGTCTCCAGAAGCCGCCGGAGACAAGGAAAGGGAACTTACAGAGGCCTTGCGTGCGATTTCCGGCATTTAATTTAAATGCTGTGGGGAAGAGCGAGGGGCCACTGTAAGCGCGGAGCCCCTCCTCCCTCCTCCCCAAGAAAATGTCGCACCCCTCGATTTGCGCACCGATGCTTTAAGAGATATTCTGGGATCCTCCATCGGACCCTTCCTCATATTGACTGACCTTGCAGTGCTCTGCACTGACTTGCACTGACCTGCTATGATGCCTCTCAAAATACCATGCTAACTCATTCTGAACATACATGTGTCCTTTCTACTTGTTACTCAGCTTGTATGGGCCACAGACAGCTTTCCCGGGGTCCAGGACTAGTTGCCACCGGGGACACTCACCCATGGGTCGGCGACCTTGCGAGAACCCACCCCCCCAACCTGTTTTCTCTTGCATTGCCATAGACAACAACATTTCAGCCTGCTGGCCTTTCTCAGGTAAAGTGGCTAAACCCACTAAAGCCAGTAAAGAAAGGCCAGCAGCCGAAACATTGTAGTCTGTGGCACAATAAATTATCTTTTTTTATTCAAATCCGTGTGCCCTTTTCCATCAATCATATTGTATACATTGGACGAAATGCCGGTCTTCCCTGAGACTAAGGGGCACCGGTAAAAGTATGACTAATTGTTTTTTTTAGTGTGCAGCAAATCCCCATCATTTTTGCGTTCTCTTGCTCTGCCCCAATCTGACACACCACCTTGCTCTCTCACCCCCCTCTTACACTCCCGCGTCACCCTTTCCTTCCCCAAAGGTTGTCCTTTAATCAGATCTTACCCAAATTGTCTCCATCTCCCTTGGAAATGTTCTGTCTTTAAACTGTGCGGCTCCTCTTGATCCGGAGTTTCTTAGCTGACCCCTTTAGGTTTCGGCTCCGAGGGTCTAAAAAATAAGCGACTCCGAAAAGATGTGAAATATGCGCACGGGTGCTAATGGGGCACTGAGGGGGAGACTTAAATACTAGTAAATATAATCTACTGTGCTAACAAATATAATCTATTAACTAACAAATATAACTTATTAAACTAACAAATATAACTTATTAAACTAAGAAATATAACTTATTAAACTAAGAAATATAATTTATTAAACTAAGAAATATAACTTATTAAACTAAGAAATATAATTTATTAAACTAAGAAATATAATTTATTAAACTAACAAATATATCTTATTAAACTAAGAAATATAATTTATTAAACTAAGAAATATAACTTATTAAACTAAAAAATATAACTTATTAAACTTACAAATATAATCTATTTAACTAAATAAATATCTATTAAACTAAATAAATATCTATTCAAATAAATAAATATAATCTACTTCAAAACAATACAATAAAAAGCTGGAGAAATGATACGTTAACCAAGCCACAGATGTGATGCCAATGAGCGTTGAACTCCTTGCAGATCCACCGTCAGCTGGTTGTGGCAGAAAATGGTGACATGCAGTAGAACAGAGTGGTTGAGCTGTAACCACGGCAGTCAGGTCAGAAATCAACACAATATTTTTTGAAATTTAGAATGAGAATGTTCAGTATGTCACATTCTGGGCTCAGACACTGAGCCCTGTCACATGTTAGCAGCTTGTGATAATAGAAAGTATCCATATACTGGGATGTGATAAGAGACATTATAGTCATTTTATACTGGGTCCCATAACCTGCTTTATATGAAGTATCATTTTACACTAGTAGAGATGTTACATTTTGAAAAAATAGCGCTTCTGGCGACAATGTTCATTTTCTCTACAAATGATAAATGAAAAAGTTGGATAAAACGTTATATGTGTGTGTGCGCGCGCAATATATATATATATATATATATATATATATATATATATATATATATATATATATATATATATATATATATGAGTAAAAAGAGAAAAAAGTAACCCGTATGGGAGCACTCAGGTATGCAGATTAACATATAGTATTTTATTTATTTGACACAGTGCAAAAAAGGATAAGTAAACAGTACATGATTAAAAACACTTAAAAAAGGCTAGGACCCCTGTCACGGGTACTACCCATAGACACAAGTGGGCAAAACTAGGGAATGACTCAAATTGTCAACCCTTAACATGAAAATGGATAGTGACTCAAGAAACACTTGGATAGGTCAGAATAAATCACAACAGCTTAATGGGTTCACAGACACCTATACAAAGCTAAAGATAATACGTACTACACACCAATGAAGTGACTAGTCAAAATATAAATGACAATCTTAAACCATCATGAATCTGCTTGAGCATACAATTATGTAACCAATACCAACAGCACAAATAAATCACTTGAAGGAAAAAGGTGGCATGATGGGATGAAGTCACTAGATGTGTAGAGCAATGAAGTGTGTGAATAGCATGTATGGAAAATTGCCTGATGAACACCTATTAGATAACCTTGTGTGTGTTGTCAGTATCCATAATGAAAAAATAGAGTGTCACAGTCCAGAGATTAGTTGCACCAGTGCTGGGTAGCATAGTTACGTGAACATCTGTCAGGGGTCCTGCCTAGCACCCCCACTCCGACGCACCCCCACTCCAAGTCTAAGTCTCTGGACGAAACGCGTCGGAGTGGGGGTGCTAGGCAGGACCCCTGACAGATGTGCTGAACAGGAAGAGGGATTACCCATACGATAGAGGGAGCCAAGTGCTGAACAGGAAGAGGGATTACCCATGCCCTACCATGGCCTGCGCTGAACAGGAAGTGAGATTAACCCCTACACGCGTTATACCTCTGCCTGCAGCATAACGCACCGTATACCCCACGTCGTCCTGAATGTAGCATGTAACGCTGGACCAATACAGCACATGACCCCCAAAGGCAGTATATACACACACCATATGCTCCACGCAATGGCCCGAAGCCAAGCATGCAGCATATACACCATATAATCCAAACCCGTCATGTAACCGCGCATGTGGTCTATAAACATTATATTCAGAACCCAGCACGTAACCATGATTGCAGTGTATACCATATAATCCAAATACAGCACGCCACCACCACTGCGGTACCGTATACACCCCTGTAACCCAAATACCGCACATTATAACACTGACTGTAGCATATATACCCGTTATAATCCAATACGGCGCGTAACCTTGAATGCAGTATATCCACTATACCCGCCATGTAACCCACTTAAAGCACATTATAACACTGAATGCAGCATATATACAACCTTATACTCCACATGCCGCACGTAACCGTGAATGCAGTATATACTCTATAAACGACTTTATAACCCTGAATGCAGCATATATACACTTTATAATCCACATACAGCACTTACCCTGAATGCGGTATATACACTATGTACGCCATGTAACCCAATTACAGCACATTACAACACTGAATGCAGCATAAATACATAGGGTGACCAGATTTCGAAAATGAAAAACCAGGACACCTTAAAAAATAATTTATTAAACAAATGACATCACGTGACACCCCCCGTTGCCATGACAACAAGACACTCTGATGCCCCTGCAGTGTTAGTGTGTATAGAGGTGGGGGCTTTGCTTGGGCCCTTCAACTCTTACAGCCAGGGCATTATTGGCCAGGAATGCCCAGTTCGGAGGGGATTACTACTTCAAAATGTATTTGATTCGTAACAACATCAAAAAACTCTAATACCAATAACTAACAACCACAGACAATGATAATCTAAACCATCAAATAAAATGTCTACGGCCCTTGTTCAAGCATGTTTGCGGTACTTACCAGATAAATCAGTGCCTGCAATCCACGACTGTATCCGCCTCTCCGAGCGTCTGAAAGCAATCCAGCGTTCCTGGTGTGTGGCTGAAGAGGTGAGGGACTCCCTCCTCTCAAACGGAAAAGAAGAGCAAAAAATAGAGTTGGAACATACCTATCATACAGGGATGAGAGAGAGAGACAGAGAATGAGAGAGAGACAGAGAATGAGAGAGAGACAGAGAATGAGAGAGAGACAGAGAGAGGGACATAGGGAGAGAGAGACACAGAGAGAGAGAGAGAGACAAAAGTAATGTACTGTATAACCATTATACCGTACCCCCTAGTATTCGTGTAATCATTGTCCCACACCCCCTATAACTCACGCTTTGGCAATACTGAAATGTTCTTTTGTCATGCCAATAAAGCTGATTTGATTTGAGAGACTGAGACACAGAGACACAGAGAGAGACAGAGACACAGAGACACACACAGAGACACAGAGAGAGACAGAGATACAGAGAGAGAGACACACAGAGAGAGACAGAGACACACAGAGAGAGACAGAGACACAGAGAGAGAGAGAGAGACACGGGCCTATTTAGTAAGCGTTGATAAGGCTGCGTCTATAGTATTTCAGACGGAGGGAAGGCACACACGCTGCAATACACTTGCTGAAGTCTGAGCTTTTTATGGCTTTGCAGGGTATGCAGCGGGTGCGATTGGGGGCGTGGCAATGAATATTTGGAGGCGTGGCAATAACGTTCCGGCGCGGACGTCACTTCCCTACCTCACATCCCGATCCACCGGCATTTTTTCAGCTGCAGCATCTGAAGCACTGTGCAGACAAGAAGAAAAATGCACACAATGCGCACCAGAGATTAAAATATAGTAAATTATTTATTAATAAAACAAGAAATAACCGTGGGGGATCCAACCCCACCTCAGTACATATGCGTCACAGATCCGGGTTCGGTTACAGAGTGACCTGACGTGTCACGACAGGTCACTCTGCGCGTATTCTGACAGGCTGAGACGGCGTTTGCAGGTAGGAATTTATATATACACTATATCTTCATCTCCTTCATAGTAATGACATTAAAAACACATTTATTCACAGAATTAAGTAGTCACTGTGTGGGATTAGTTTAAGATTTATTTATTAGATAATTTATCACTATGTAACATACTTTAAATCACAAATAAATAGGTATCACATTATTGCAATGTATTCAGTTGTAAGATATTAATGTTATTTGTAACACACAGTAGATTAGAAACATCACAATAATTAAGTATTAAATGTAATATTTATTGATCCCTGTAGCACTATTACAATTTGTTGGCATGGTAATCTATAACAGGGGAGCGCAAACTTCTGAAGCTGCGTCCCCCTGCCTGGCCTCCCCTGGTCTTGCGCCCCCTCTCCTACCTGCCAGCACACTCCGGGGTCGAGTGACGTCACATGACCCCGCGGTGTCATTTGATGCCGCGTTGCCATGGAGACGTGTCTGAATCCCGGTCAGTGTTACTGTTGCAGAGGCCTCACGTGATCCCCGGCATTTCATTTAAATGCCTTGGGGAGGAGCGCGGGACCTCTGCACCCGCCCCCGCGCCCCCCCAGACAAATCTCCCGCCCCCCAGTTCACGCACCGCTAACCTATAACATTATGTGTGTGTATATGTGTGTGTAAATATATATATATACACATATACACACACATATATATATATGTATATATATATATTTATATATACATATATATATCTTCTCTCCGAAGAAGACCGTTTTATATGTATGTATGTATGTATGTGTGTGTGTGTATATATATATATGTATGTGTGTGTATATATATATATATATATATATATATATATATATATACACATACGTATGTGTGTATATATATATATATATATATGTGTGTGTGTGTGTCATACAAGAATCTATTACTGTATTATCTAAAATCAGTAACACATGTGATCTATTATGCCATTACCAATTGGACTGTAGGACTATAAAACCATTACGAGTGAGTTGTAGCATTATCCCCTGATGAAATCGGCCGTGTGCTGAAGAAACGCGTAGGTACTTTCTTCTCGTTATTGCCACACTATCCGTCTTGACGCCGGAAGGGAAGTTGGTACGCAGCCAAGACGAGACACCGGAATTACAGAGTGGAATCACAACTGCATACTACAGATTGCCGGAGGACCACACTGCGAGGGCCGCAGCCTATCGAGTTTCCCGGTCATCGTCCAAAGTCTGGAGCTGCGGATTTACCACCGGATTACCACGGAGCCCGAGCTTGTCTCATACAATGCTTTTACCAAACGGGCGTTTGTGAGTTTGTTATTTTTATCTTGTCCAGGAAATGAAATTGTTAAACCAAATTTACACATGGAGCGGGCGCTTTCTCTTCTTTTTGTTTTGTTTAGATATCTATCGAGGAGGTGGTTGTTTCCCCGAAGAGAGCTGCCAGGGCTCCAGAGGACGCCCGAATTGGATCCTTTTATGATTGAGTTATAACATAGCTATTAGAGCTAGTTTTCTGGACTTTTATTGTGTTTAGGCATAGTGTTTATTATTATTTTATTACAGCTACTTTTTAGTAATTGCACTGTTATTAATTCTGGCCACTATTTCTCACTGCCATTATAATCTCTCTCTAGCGACAACCAGATTGCTATATCAGCTATATTATTTATTGGTTATACCAGGGGAGCACAAACTTTTGCAGCTCGCCCCCCTGCCTTCCCTCTGTTGGTGCTCGCGCCCCCCCCCCCCTTACCTTGATGCGGCGTTACGTGACCTGCAGCGGCATTTGACGAGGGTTGCCATGGACACGGGTGACGCCGGCAGAGTCAAGGTAAGTAATAGCATTGCAGAGGCCTCACGTGATCCCCCGGCATTTAATTTTAATGCCTCGAGGAAGTGCGCGGGGCCTCTGCAACCGCCCGCGCCAACCCCCCCCCCCGAAAATTCTCCCCCCCCCCCCACTTTGCGCACCTCTGGGTTATACCATATATATATATATATATATATATATATATATATATATATATATATATATATATATATATACACACACACACATATACACACACACACACGTGTATGTGTGTATAAAACAGACTATATATATACATATAGTATGATATATATATATACATACTATATGTGTATGTATATATATATATATAAATATATATATATATGTATATATATATATATATGTATATATATATATATATATTGTGACAAACGGCTTACTCCGGGGCTCCGTCGTTTGTCCGGGACTGTTTAGAACACGGTCTTTTAGGGTAGGTTAAATGATGAGGCGTCACGTACTGTTCCTTTAAACAGGCTATGCCTGGTTTATTCAGTCCCAGGCACTGAGACTGCCACAGTGCATACAACAGAAAACAGATCAAAACAAAAGCTGCTCACCTGAGCGATAACTTAACTTAGATATCCCTGACTCAGGGTTGGAAGTGGCTTTTCCACTTCCAACAACAAAACACGGTACTTTTGCAGTCTTACACAAATGAACAGAAAGATTGAACCTGTTTGGGGAAGAGGCTTCTCCCCTCTGTAGTTCAGCAGCCTTCCAGCCTCCTGGCTCTTGTGGGGAGACCAGAGCAAACAGGAAATCAGTCTTTCATACCTGATTCCTAATTAGCATGACAGGTGACAGAAATCAGGCAGCAGACAAACTCTGGTCTGGATCTCTCATCCCTCAGTTCCCTCAGTTCCAGCGCTTGCCAAACTGTGGGATGGAGTGTATGTATTATAAGGCTGCACTCCCAGGCCAAACAGGATAGAAACTGTCTAGTATCCTGGGAGCCCTATATACGGAATTTATTACCATCCCCTGGTTTCTGTCACATATCCTCCCCCCCAGCTCAGACCTCGAGGGATGAGCGACCATGGATATTAGGGAGTGCATCCTTGACAACCCGTCAGCATTGCCATGTTTGTGCCCTGACCTGTGTTCCACAGAAAATTTAAAGGGTTTGTAGGCTTAGGAACCACCTGGTCACTCTAGCATTCTTTTCCCTGTTTTGACACATCCAGGTAAGGGGTGCATGATCTGTGACCAACCGGAATTTTCTCCCCAACAGGTAGTATTTGAGCGTCTCTACAGCCCACTTTATTGCGAGACACTCTTTCTCTACTATGGAGTAATTTTTCTCCTGGGGATTTAGTTTCCTACTTAAATAAAGGATGGGGTGCTCCTCACCTTGAGACTCCTGGGAGAGTACCGCCCCCAGCCCTACCTCAGATGCGTCGGTTTGGACTACGAACTCTTTGGAGAAGTCAGGTGTGACCAACACTGGTTGGGCACAGAGAGCTTCTTTCAGGCTTCTAAAGGCCTGTTCGGTTTCGGGGGACCACTTTACCATTAGCGGTCCTCTTGCTTTTGTGAGGTCAGTTAGTGGGGTTGCCTTAGTTGCAAAATTGGGAATAAACCTTCTATAGTACCCAATTAACCCCAAAAAGGTCCTTACTTGTTTTTTTGTAACTGGCCTTGGCCAATTTTGTATCGCCTCCACTTTGAGTGTTTGGGGTTTGAGTAAACCTCTGCCAATAGAATATCCCAGATACTTGGCCTCCTCCAGACCAATAGTGCATTTAGCGGGGTTAGCAGTTAGTCCAGCAGACCGGACTGCGTCAAGCACAGCTTGGACCTTTGGAAGGTGGGATTGCCAATCTTCACTATGGATTACCACATCATCCAGGTAGGCGGCAGCATACCGAGCATGTGGTTTTAAAATTTTATCCATCATTCTTTGGAATGTGGCGGGAGCTCCATGTAAGCCAAAAGGCAACACCTTATACTGAAAGAGGCCGTCTGGGGTTGAGAAGGCTGTCTTTTCTTTTGCCCTTTCTGTGAGGGGAACCTGCCAGTACCCTTTTGTTAGGTCTAGGGTTGTGAGATATCGGGCTTTGCCCAGTCTCTCTACAAGTTCATCTAACCTCGGGCATAGGATAAGTATCAAATTTTGACACCGCGTTTAGTTTCCGGTAGTCATTACAAAACCTTGTTGTACCATCTGGCTTTGGGACTAAGACTATAGGGCTGTTCCACCCACTTTGGGATTCCTCAATTACACCTAGTTTTAGCATTTTTTTAACCTCTAAACTTATAGCCTTTCTTTTGGCCTCTGGGATTCGGTACGGTTTAAGGTTAACTCGAACCCCCGGTTCAGAGACTAGGTCATGTTCAATTACGCTAGTTCTACCTGGCCGTATAGAGAAGATTTCTTTGTTTCTTCTCACTAAATTCTGAACCTCTCGTTTCTGATGAACAGACAGGGTTTCAGCTATGCTAACCTCTGGGTCAGTTTCTTGATTCTCTGACGGACCTGGGGGTACTAGGGTTAACAAGACTTCTCTATCTTTCCAGGTCTTGAGTAGGTTTATATGGTAAATTTGCTCAGGTTTCCTCCTACCTGGCTGTCTTACCTTATAATTTACTTCTCCCACTCTTTCCAAGACCTCATATGGCCCATGCCATTTAGCAAGGAATTTACTCTCCACGGTGGGAACCAGAACTAGTACCCTATCACCTGGAAAAAAAATTCTGACTCTAGCACCCTTATTATACGTATTCCTCTGTGCTTCTTGAGCTTTCTCCATGTGTTCCCTCACTATGGGTAGGACTGCAGCAATGCGGTCCTGCATCTGGGCAACATGCTCTATTACACTTCTGTAAGGGGTAACCTCGTGTTCCCAAGTCTCTTTGGCTATATCCAGTAAGCCCCTTGGGTGTCGGCCATACAATAGTTCAAACGGGGAGAAGCCTGTGGATGATTGGGGAACTTCCCTAATGGCAAATAACAGGTACGGTAACAAACAATCCCAGTTTTTCCCATCTTTATCAACCGCCCGCCGTAACATGCTCTTTAAGGTTTTATTGAACCTTTCCACTAAACCATCTGTTTGTGGATGATAGACTGAGGTTCTGAGATGCTTGATTTTTAGGAGTTTACATAGCTCTTTTGTTACTTGGGACATAAATGGTGTTCCCTGGTCAGATAGAATCTCTTTAGGAATCCCGACCCGGGAAAACAGAACTACTAACTCTTTTGCTATGTTTTTAGCAGAGGTGCTACGTAGGGGAACTGCCTCCGGATATCGGGTGGCATAATCTAATATTACCAATATATGCTGATGTCCCCTAGCAGACTTTATTAGGGGTCCTACTAGATCCATAGCAATCCGGTCAAATGGTACCTCTATTATGGGAAGGGGTACCAATGGGCTGCGGTACGCCTTGAACGGGGCGGTGATCTGACATTCTGGGCATGAGGAACAATAATTCGTAATTTCTGCCAGAACCCCAGGCCAATAGAAGCTTCGGAGAACCTTTTCTTTTGTCTTTTCCACCCCTAGGTGTCCCCCCAATGGATGACTATGTGCGAGGTGTAATACTACATTACGGAATGTCCGTGGTACCAACAATTGTTTAGTTGTAACTGATTTCCTTTTATCAACCCGATATACTAGGTCGTTCTCTACCTCGAAGTAGGGGTAAGCAAGTGACCTATCTGGTTGGCCAAGAGTACTATTCTGGTCCCGTATATTTCCCCTTGCTACCGCTAATGTGGGGTCCTCCCACTGGGCCTTCTTAAAACTCCCAGGACTGACCTCTAGGTCAGCGAGGGTCTTATCCGGCTCTGGGGTGGTAAGTGTCTGCTCAACATCTTGATTTGGGGTATTCCCTACCAAAGTAGTGATGGGGAAGGGAATTTTACAGCACTCCTCCTTTTCCCCCTTCTTATTTGGGCCCTCGTCAACCTCCATTTCTGAAAAAGGGAAAGGATTTGTTTCTTCTAATACTTCGTTATGGTCCGCTATTGAACTCTGGGCGCTATTCTGAGCGGGGGACCACATTTTTAGAAAATGGGGAAAGTCGGTCCCTATTAACACATCATGTGCCAGTTTGGGTACAATACCCACCTTGAAATCTAAAGAACCAAACTCTGTTTCAAAAAAAACATCAACAGTGGAATATTCATGATTATCCCCATGTATACAACAAATTGCCATTCTTTGCGAACTGTTTCCCTGTTTCTTCTTAATGGGCAAGAGGTATTCGGACACTAGTGTGACCATGCTCCCAGAGTCAAGAAGTGCCCGAACCCTCTTACCATTAACCTTTACAAATGCCCACAGATGGTTATTCAAGGGGTCCTCTGGGCTAGGGCCCATACATTGGGACAACAGCGAATAATGTTCCACGCTGTTGCATTGCATGGGCTCATCATTTAGTGGGCAGATATTTGCTGTGTGGCCCCTCTCATGACAATTTACACATTTAGGTACATAGTCTGTGTCCCACTTAGAGCCTTTTCCCGGCTCCCCATGTTGGCTATTGCCCTTAGTGTGCGAACCACTGTTGCTGGTGCTGCGTGAAGGTGGTCGCCGCTCTTCAGCGCCCCTTAACCCCGGTACCCTTTTACCGTCTCTGGAAGAGTCCTGGAACCTCGGGTAGTGGGGTTGCTCCACGACTGCGGGTTGCGGGTGCTCTTCTGCTGCATTGTACCTTTCTACGAGGGCCACAAGCTCATCCGCATTGTGGGGGTCACTCCGACTGACCCAACGGCGTAAGGCAGAGGGAAGTTTCCTCAAGAACTGGTCCATGACCAACCGTTCCACGATGTGGCTGGCTGAGTTGATCTCGGGTTGTAGCCACTTCCGGGCGAGGTGGATGAGGTCATACATCTGGCTTCGGGTGGCTTTATCCATCGTGAAGGACCATGCGTGAAACCTTTGGGCGCGAACAGCCGTGGTTACGCCGAGGCGGGCGAGGATCTCGAACTTCAATTTTGCATAGACGTTAGCTTCGGCTGGCTCTAGATCAAAGTAAGCCTTCTGGGGTTCGCCGCTTAGGAAGGGTGCGATTAGACCAGCCCACTCAGCTTCTGGCCATCCCTCTCTCTGCGCCGTGCGTTCAAACGTGAGAAGATAGGCTTCCACATCATCCGAGGGTCCCATCTTCTGAAGGTAGTGGCTTGCCCTGGTCATTTTCGGAACTGGGGCTGCCGCTGCCAGTGGAAGGTTACTGATAGTCCCCCTCAGGATCTCGAGTTCCTGCTGTAAGCCCTGAGCGAACCGCTGTTGCTCCTCTCTCAGCAAGCGGTTTGTCTCTTGCTGGTTTGCATTCGCGTTTTGCAGGGCTTCATTCGTCTGTTGCTGGTTTGCATTCGCCTGTTGCTGGTTTGCATTCGCCTGTTGCTGGTTTGCATTAATCTCTTGCTGGGCTATTAGCAGCTGTTGCTGGGCTGCATTCGTCTGCTGCTGGTTTGCATTAATTTCTTGCTGGGCTATTAACAGCTGTTGCTGGATTTCATTCGCGTCTTTCTGGGCAGCGACATTGCGTACCAGCGCACTCACCACGTCTTCCATCTTGTTTGCAGAGGATGAAAAAAAACTTTTTTTTTTTTTTTTTTTTTTTTCAAAGTTCTTCAACCCGCAGACCCCCTAGTGCTCTGCCCGCATTCTCCACCATATGTGACAAACGGCTTACTCCGGGGCTCCGTCGTTTGTCCGGGACTGTTTAGAACACGGTCTTTTAGGGTAGGTTAAATGATGAGGCGTCACGTACTGTTCCTTTAAACAGGCTATGCCTGGTTTATTCAGTCCCAGGCACTGAGACTGCCACAGTGCATACAACAGAAAACAGATCAAAACAAAAGCTGCTCACCTGAGCGATAACTTAACTTAGATATCCCTGACTCAGGGTTGGAAGTGGCTTTTCCACTTCCAACAACAAAACACGGTACTTTTGCAGTCTTACACAAATGAACAGAAAGATTAAACCTGTTTGGGGAAGAGGCTTCTCCCCTCTGTAGTTCAGCAGCCTTCCAGCCTCCTGGCTCTTGTGGGGAGACCAGAGCAAACAGGAAATCAGTCTTTCATACCTGATTCCTAATTAGCATGACAGGTGACAGAAATCAGGCAGCAGACAAACTCTGGTCTGGATCTCTCATCCCTCAGTTCCAGCGCTTGCCAAACTGTGGGATGGAGTGTATGTATTATAAGGCTGCACTCCCAGGCCAAACAGGATAGAAACTGTCTAGTATCCTGGGAGCCCTATATACGGAATTTATTACCATCCCCTGGTTTCTGTCACAATATATATATATATACGACTATTAAGGTTAAAGATAATGGTGAAATACAGGGTTGCAGACCTGTCTAAGACATGCAAATGAATATACAGGAATATTTACAGTATATGTATATATATATATATATATGGCCACCAGAATACCAAGAAGTGATCTCCTTGAATACAAACAGAAGGAGACAAGCGACAGGGTTCCTTTGGTGGTCACATATAACCCACACCTAGGAGACCTACGCAAGATCGCCAGGAAACTACAACCCATCCTCCAGGAAGATACAAGACTGCAACAGGTCTTCCCTGAAGCACCCTTATTATCATACAGACAACCCCATAATCTCAAGAATATTATGGTGAGGAGTAAAGTATTCAGCAGTACAACTGAATGCGGGACAAAACCATGCCAGGACCCAAGATGCAAAACCTGCGCAATGCTCTACACAGCGGACACAATACAAATACCACACAAGAATCGGGAATACAAAATCAGAGGAGGGTTCACCTGTTCCTCCAGCAATGTCGTGTACCTCATCATGTGCATGAAATGCCCAGAGGGCTGCTACTACATAGGTGAGACAGGACAGGGGCTAAACAAGAGAATGAACCTGCATCGCCACAGCATCACACGCGGAACAAGAGACAGTCCTGTTGGCGAACATTTCTCTGACTCTGGCCATAAGATGAACGATCTGAGGGTTGCCATACTCAAAGGTAATCTTAAAACCCCGAAAGAGAGACGGTTGCATGAATACAAATTTATGCAACTGTTCGGGACACTTAGCAGTGGCCTAAACAGAGATCGAAATTTTATGAGTCATTACTGACACTAGCGAACTCTCTTCCCATGAGCGCTAAAGGCCATGTCTGTACATACTGTGCTATATGTATGCACACACAGCTGTCTCTCACACATACTAATACTCCTTATTTTTCCATCCATATACACCAATAGGGACCACATAGTATCCACACACACTTTTAGTTGTGCTACAAACTCTCACATTTCCACACCCACCCACACCATTTATATCCCTCTCACTCCACACACACTTTGTGTAGAGCACTGTTTATACTGTGGGCTCTCCATTCATTTTTATTCACACTGATACACATACACACTCTTTCTTCACTTGCTTTCAGTTACCCTTTGACACCTCTAGCCATAAAACACATCCACACCGGGGGAAGGAGAAGCACAGATAACATTCCAAGAGACACTGTTTTTAAGTTATCCTTGCTTCATTCATTGTAACATCGCCGGAAGAAGAGATCAGTGTATCTCGAAAGCTCGCACAAATAAAAGCATTTCGTTAGCCACAGAACGGTATCATCTATTTATTTTTTGATTATTGAAGCTCGGCTAACACAGTACTGATACCTCTACATGTATATATATATATATATATATATATATATATATATATATATATGTTCAAATAACGGGGGGAAAAAAGGGGGGAAGGTGGGGAAAAATACCTCGCATCTACTTTTGCAATATTAATGCCACCATAAGCCAATAAATAACTTTACATCAGTAAGAATTGGCGGTGCTCACGGGTTGTAAATAGTATGAGTGAAAAGAGAAAAAAGTAAAACGTGTGGGAGCACTCAGGTATGCAGATTAACATATAGTATTTTATTTATTTGACACAGTGCAAAAAAGGATAAGTAAACAGTACATGATTAAAAACACTTAAAAAAGGCTAGGACCCCTGTCACGGGTACTACCCATAGACACAAGTGGGCAAAACTAGGGAATGACTCAAATTGTCAACCCTTAACATGAAAATGGATAGTGACTCAAGAAACACTTGGATCGGTCAGAATAAATCACAACAGGTTAATGGGTTCACAGGCACCTATACAAAGCTAAAGATAATACGTACTACACACCAATGAAGTGACTAGTCAAAATATAAATGACAATCTTAAACCATCATGAATCTGCTTGAGCATACAATTATGTAACCAATACCAACAGCACAAATTAATCACTTGAAGGAAAAAGGTGGCATGATGGGATGAAGTCACTAGATGTGTAGAGCAATGAAGTGTGTGAATTGCATGTATGGAAAATTGCCTGATAAACACCTATTAGATAACCTTGTGTGTGTTGTCAGTATCCATAATGAAAAAATAGAGTGTCACAGTCCAGAGATTAGTTGCACCAGTGCTGGGTAGCATAGTTACGTGAACATCTGTCAGGGGTCCTGCCTAGCACCCCCACTCCGACGCACCCCCACTCCAAGTCTAAGTCTCTGGACGAAACGCGTCGGAGTGGGGGTGCTAGGCAGGACCCCTGACAGATGTTCACGTGACTATGCTACCCAGCACTGGTGCAACTAATCTCTGGACTGTGACACTCTATTTTTTCATTATGGATACTGACAACACACACAAGGTTATCTAATAGGTGTTCATCAGGCAATTTTCCATACATGCTATTCACACACTTCATTGCTCTACACATCTAGTGACTTCATCCCATCATGCCACCTTTTTCCTTCAAGTGATTAATTTGTGCTGTTGGTATTGGTTACATAATTGTATGCTCAAGCAGATTCATGATGGTTTAAAATTGTCATTTATATTTTGACTAGTCACTTCATTGGTGTGTAGTACGTATTATCTTTAGCTTTGTATAGGTGCCTGTGAACCCATTAACCTGTTGTGATTTATTCTGACCGATCCAAGTGTTTCTTGAGTCACTATCCATTTTCATGTTAAGGGTTGACAATTTGAGTCATTCCCTAGTTTTGCCCACTTGTGTCTATGGGTAGTACCCGTGACAGGGGTCCTAGCCTTTTTTAAGTGTTTTTAATCATGTACTGTTTACTTATCCTTTTTTGCACTGTGTCAAATAAATAAAATACTATATGTTAATCTGCATACCTGAGTGCTCCCATACGGGTTACTTTTTTCTCTTTTCACTCATACTATTTACAACCCGTGAGCACCGCCAATTCTTACTGATGTAAAGTTATTTATTGGCTTATGGTGGCATTAATATTGCAAAAGTAGATGCGAGGTTTTTTTCCCCACCTTCCCCCCTTTTTCCCCCCCGTTATTTGAACATATATATATATATATATATATATATATATATATATATATATATATATATATATATATATATATATATATATATATATATACATGTAGAGGTATCAGTACTGTGTTAGCCGAGCTTCAATAATCAAAAAATAAATAGATGATACCGTTCTGTGGCTAACGAAATGCTTTTATTTGTGCGAGCTTTCGAGATACACTGATCTCTTCTTCCGGCGATGTTACAATGAATGAAGCAAGGATAACTTAAAAACAGTGTCTCTTGGAATGTTATCTGTGCTTCTCCTTCCTCCGGTGTGGATGTGTTTTATGGCTAGAGGTGTCAAAGGGTAACTGAAAGCAAGTGAAGAAAGAGTGTGTATGTGTATCAGTGTGAATAAAAATGAATGGAGAGCCCACAGTATAAACAGTGCTCTACACAAAGTGTGTGTGGAGTGAGAGGGATATAAATGGTGTGGGTGGGTGTGGAAATGTGAGAGTTTGTAGCACAACTAAAAGTGTGTGTGGATACTATGTGGTCCCTATTGGTGTATATGGATGGAAAAATAAGGAGTATTAGTATGTGTGAGAGACAGCTGTGTGTGCATACATATAGCACAGTATGTACAGACATGGCCTTTAGCGCTCATGGGAAGAGAGTTCGCTAGTGTCAGTAATGACTCATAAAATTTCGATCTCTGTTTAGGCCACTGCTAAGTGTCCCGAACAGTTGCATAAATTTGTATTCATGCAACCGTCTCTCTTTTGGGGTTTTAAGATTACCTTTGAGTATGGCAACCCTCAGATCGTTCATCTTATGGCCAGAGTCAGAGAAATGTTCGCCAACAGGACTGTCTCTTGTTCCGCGTGTGATGCTGTGGCGATGCAGGTTCATTCTCTTGTTTAGCCCCTGTCCTGTCTCACCTATGTAGTAGCAGCCCCCTGGGCATTTCATGCACATGATGAGGTACACGACATTGCTGGAGGAACAGGTGAACCCTCCTCTGATTTTGTATTCCCGATTCTTGTGTGGTATTTGTATTGTGTCCGCTGTGTAGAGCATTGCGCAGGTTTTGCATCTTGGGTCCTGGCATGGTTTTGTCCCGCATTCAGTTGTACTGCTGAATACTTTACTCCTCACCATAATATTCTTGAGATTATGGGGTTGTCTGTATGATAATAAGGGTGCTTCAGGGAAGACCTGTTGCAGTCTTGTATCTTCCTGGAGGATGGGTTGTAGTTTCCTGGCGATCTTGCGTAGGTCTCCTAGGTGTGGGTTATATGTGACCACCAAAGGAACCCTGTCGCTTGTCTCCTTCTGTTTGTATTCAAGGAGATCACTTCTTGGTATTCTGGTGGCCATATATATATATATATATATATATATACTGTAAATATTCCTGTATATTCATTTGCATGTCTTAGACAGGTCTGCAACCCTGTATTTCACCATTATCTTTAACCTTAATAGTCGTATATATATATATATATATATATATATATATATATATATATATATATATATATATATATATACATATATATATATATATATATACATATATATATATATTTATATATATATATATACATACACATATAGTATGTATATATATATCATACTATATGTATATATATAGTCTGTTTTATACACACATACACGTGTGTGTGTGTGTATATGTGTGTGTGTGTATATATATATATATATATATATATATATGGTATAACCCAGAGGTGCGCAAAGTGGGGGGGGGGGGAGAATTTTCGGGGGGGGGGGGTTGGCGCGGGCGGTTGCAGAGGCCCCGCGCACTTCCTCGAGGCATTAAAATTAAATGCCGGGGGATCACGTGAGGCCTCTGCAATGCTATTACTTACCTTGACTCTGCCGGCGTCACCCGTGTCCATGGCAACGCGGTGTTAAATTACGCCGCGGGGTCATGTGACGTCACCCTCGTCAAATGCCGCTGCAGGTCACATAACGCCGCATCAAGGTAAGGGGGGGGGGGGGCGCGAGCACCAACAGAGGGAAGGCAGGGGGGCGAGCTGCAAAAGTTTGTGCTCCCCTGGTATAACCAATAAATAATATAGCTGATATAGCAATCTGGTTGTCGCTAGAGAGAGATTATAATGGCAGTGAGAAATAGTGGCCAGAATTA
>NW_027456453.1:225000-355000 GCF_040206685.1 Ascaphus truei
GCTGGATTGCTTTCAGACGCTCGGAGAGGCGGATACAGTCGTGGATTGCAGGCACTGATTTATCTGGTAAGTACCGCAAACATGCTTGAACAAGGGCCGTAGACATTTTATTTGATGGTTTAGATTATCATTGTCTGTGGTTGTTAGTTATTGGTATTAGAGTTTTTTGATGTTGTTACGAATCAAATACATTTTGAAGTAGTAATCCCCTCCGAACTGGGCATTCCTGGCCAATAATGCCCTGGCTGTAAGAGTTGAAGGGCCCAAGCAAAGCCCCCACCTCTATACACACTAACACTGCAGGGGCATCAGAGTGTCTTGTTGTCATGGCAACGGGGGGTGTCACGTGATGTCATTTGTTTAATAAATTATTTTTTAAGGTGTCCTGGTTTTTCATTTTCGAAATCTGGTCACCCTATGTATTTATGCTGCATTCAGTGTTGTAATGTGCTGTAATTGGGTTACATGGCGTACATAGTGTATATACCGCATTCAGGGTAAGTGCTGTATGTGGATTATAAAGTGTATATATGCTGCATTCAGGGTTATAAAGTCGTTTATAGAGTATATACTGCATTCACGGTTACGTGCGGCATGTGGAGTATAAGGTGTATATATGCTGCATTCAGTGTTATAATGTGCTTTAAGTGGGTTACATGGCGGGTATAGTGGATATACTGCATTCAAGGTTACGCGCCGTATTGGATTATAACGGGTATATATGCTACAGTCAGTGTTATAATGTGCGGTATTTGGGTTACAGGGGTGTATACGGTACCGCAGTGGTGGTGGCGTGCTGTATTTGGATTATATGGTATACACTGCAATCATGGTTACGTGCTGGGTTCTGAATATAATGTTTATAGACCACATGCGCGGTTACATGACGGGTTTGGATTATATGGTGTATATGCTGCATGCTTGGCTTCGGGCCATTGCGTGGAGCATATGGTGTGTGTATACACTGCCTTTGGGGGTCATGTGCTGTATTGGTCCAGCGTTACATGCTACATTCAGGACGACGTGGGGTATACGGTGCGTTATGCTGCAGGCAGAGGTATAACGCGTGTAGGGGTTAATCTCACTTCCTGTTCAGCGCAGGCCATGGTAGGGCATGGGTAATCCCTCTTCCTGTTCAGCACTTGGCTCCCTCTATCGTATGGGTAATCCCTCTTCCTGTTCAGCACTTGGCTCCCTCTATCATATGGGTAATCCCTCTTCCTGTTCAGCACTTGGCTCCCGCTATTGTATGGGTAATCCCAGTTCCTGTTTAATATACGGCCCTGCGGTTGTATGGGTAATCCCAGTTCCTGTTTAACACACGGCCCTGCTATTGTATGGGTAACCCCACTTCCTGTTCAGCACATGGCCCTGCTATGGACGGGTAACCCCCCACTCCCTGTTCAGCAAAGGGCCGCATGCCTCTGGTTTGGTGTGGGTAATCCCACTTCCTGTTCAGCGCATGGCCAGGGATGGTGCGGGTAATCCCACTCCCTGACTGGGCACGATCAGGAAAATATGCTGGTATAGCAAATATGCATGCGGGAAGGGGGTAAAGGGGCGGTTGCAAATAGCAGGCCTAACGCCCCTTCTTCGGTTAGCAGAAGGTCCCATGTATCGATGATAACATATCAATTCATGTTTCTTTCAGTCAGTTTCGGTACCTCGTGCGAGTAGCAATTCAGTTTTCATCCGGATCGGATCCGCCTCCGTCGACCCTCGATACTTCCCATACTCACAGAAAAACTCAGTAGACGGAACACATAGTTAAATCACGCAAATTGAAATCACACTCCCGCGACACTTAGCGCATCAATCAGAATGTACTTCGTAGACAAAATCATACAACTGCAGGCTGACGCGCGAAGCAAGGAAGAAGGCTGGTTCCAGAGGCAGCTGTTGATGCTCATGCACCGGCAGAGTCACCAGCAGTAGTGACATCAGCGATAAGCGCAGTGCCAGTTCTAGCAACGCTAATCGCATCAGCAGCGGCGATAGCTCCAGCTATAGCGACAGTCGTAGCGCCAGCATTGGGGGCGGCGCCAGCGGTAGCGACACCTGTAGTTCCAGCAGCGGCAGTGGCCGCTGTTCCCGCCCGCAGGCGGTTAACAACACACCTCTAGGGGCTGGTGGGCAGGCCGGGCAAGTGGAATCACCATCCTCCACGCTCCCCCTCCCTCAGGCGGCACCCGCCTCAGAGGAGCTAGCCAAGGATAAGAGGATGCCCGATGCGGCATATAAGGTCTCTTATACATCCAGACCTAGCTCAGTGGGCTTGCACTTGCTGAAAGAGGTGAAGGACAAGATATGGGCCGGGGAGTACGTAGATATATTATCTCTGCTACCAGGCTACAGGGAGGCGTTGGCCGCGTCCTCAAAGACGGGGGAAGCGAAGAAGGTGGATGTGGAAAAGAGGCTTTTCCCACACACCTTTCGCAATTGGTCTAAGGCATTTGTTATCCTGGCTGGAGTAATTGGGGAGAAGGATCCCCAGGCGTGCGCATCGCTCTTTACGTATCACGACATGATCGAGGAAGCACACCACACTTACGGGGGAACGGGTTGGTGGACATATGACCGGTGCTTTAGGCAATCAATGAAGGCCCAAGAGGTGGTGATACCATGGAACGTCAAGGATGTCAACCTGTATCTGCAGTTTGTGTCTGGGGGCGGGGCAGATTCCTTTCGAGGGTGCGGCACCGGAGGTAGGGGGGCATGGCGGAATAACGTACCAGGGACTAGCCAGTCGCTGCACACCAACTCGGGCGTCTGTTGGCCGTTTAACCAGTCCAACTGCACGTACGACAACTGCCGTTTCCAACACATCTGCTCCTTTTGCGGCGGCCGCCACGCCCAGGCAAAGTGTTTTAAGAAGGGCGGTCGCAGGGGGAGGGGCGCAGGGCGGACGTTTGGACGCGAGGGCAGCGACACCAATAATCGTCGCCAATTTGGCACCGTGGCTAGCAAGGTATCCCAATAGGGAAGCGCCCCAGCTACTCCTAGCTGGGTTTAAGGAGGGGTTTAGGATCCCGTTTGAATATCAAGCGGGATCTGAGTTTAGTCGAAACTTGAAATCGGTCAGGACACACGGTGACGTAGCTAGGGAAAAGGTCTGGAAGGAAGTCCAATTGGGAAGGATGGCTGGCCCCTTCGAGTCCCCTCCCTTGCCTAATCTCAGGATTTCCCCATTGGGAGTGGTCCCCAAAAAAAGAGGCTGGGGAGTATAGGTTGATACAACACCTATCCTACCCCGAGGGGTCGTCGGTAAACGACGGCATTGACAGGGAGTTGTGTTCGGTGTCTTACGCGAACTTCGATCAAGCCGCAGCGCTTGTGGAAAGGATGGGAGAAGGGGCTCTAATGTCAAAAGCTGACATCAAATCGGCCTTCAGACACTTGCCAGTCCACCCCGAGTGCTTTCATTTGCTAGGCTGCATGCTCGAAGGTCAGTACTACATAGACTTATGCTTACCAATGGGATGTGCGCTTTCTTGTTTTTATTTCGAGACATTTAGCACCTTCCTAGAATGGGTGGCCCGGAAGAGGGTGCAGGCAGCGGGGGTCATGCACTACTTGGACGACTTCCTTTTTGTTGGCCCCAGGGGTTCGGACTTATGCGCTAGGTGGCTGTTCGAATTTTCAGCCCTGGCGCGTGAGTTCGGCGTTCCTTTGACCGACGAGAAGACGGTGCGGCCAACAACCACTCTTACCTTTTTGGGCATAGAAATCGACTCTGAGGCGATGGAGTACAGGCTCCCTCCGGAGAAGCTGGTCGCCCTAAGCAGGCTTCTCCGCGAATTCATAGCTCTCAAGAAAACATCATTGAGGCACTTCCAGGCGCTGCTAGGCCACTTAGTATTTGCTGCGCGCGTAATGCCGGCTGGGAGGGTTTTCGCCAGGCGCCTCTCCGCAGCAACGGTCGGGGTGAGACGACCCAACCACTTCATCCGCCTCACCGCCGAAATCCGAAAGGACTTGACGGTGTGGCTGCGTTTTTTAAAGGATTATAACGGCAGAACCTTGTGGCGAGGTCCCCCATCCAACAACACAGAGTTGCAGTTGTTTACAGACGCCTCAGGGTCAGTCGGTTTTGGGGCCCACTTCGGTGGGGCATGGTGCGCGGAGCGGTGGCCTCCCCACTGGCGGGGGACGCCGCTCATTAAGAACTTGGCGTTCTTTGAACTATTTCCCTTGCTCGTCGCAGTGCGCCTGTGGGGTCACTTATTCGCAAATAAGCAAGTAATTTTTTGGACAGACAACATGGGTGTAGTGGAAGCCGTGAACAATTTCGGCTCACGCTCCCCGCCGGTGCTGTCCCTTCTGCGCTGTTTCGTACTGGCATGTTTGCAATTGAACATAGCGTTCAAGGCTCGACATGTCCCGGGTGTGGTGAATAACATTGCTGATGCCTTATCCCGGTTACAGATGGCGCTGTTTCGGAGACTGGCCCCCGGGGCGGACCTAATCGGCAGTCCATGCCCTGCAGACCTTTGGGTGCTGGCGACGACCCAGTGACCTCGTTGGTACGATCATCGCTGGCTCCGGGTACGTGGCGGGCTTATTCGGCAGCGTGGCGCGATTATCAAAGTCTGGCAGGGGAATTGGGTCTCGACGTATTGGGAGTCGGGACCTTGCTATCATTTGTCCTAAACTTAAGGGCAAGGGGTTTAGCGGGAGGATCCATAGGGGAAAAAGTGACAGGGGTCTCCTTCTTTTTGCAGCTAGAGGGCAAGGGGGACCCAACGAAGGCATTTATCATCAAAAGGGTCCTAGCGTGGTTAACAAAGGGGACGGCGACAAATGACAGCAGAAGGCCAGTGACACCAGCGATATTAGAAGGTTTAATGCAGGCCACAGACAGAGTGTAAAAAGCGGGTAATCAGGCGGTGCACAGCTGCCGTCAGGATATGAAACAGGGAGTCCACACGCTATTTATCTAAAAGTCCATGTTTAATGAGTGCATGACAGCACAGAACAAAACTGCTACAAGGTACTTCTTGACGCGTTTCGTCTCGTTCGAGACTTTGTCAAAAGAATAACTGGCATTGCCTCCAGTGACGTTCTTATAGGGAGACAGGGATCTCTATTGGCTGTTGTTAATTAAATCAGATGTTCAACACACCAGATAAATAATGAGATCATAAGTGTCTAAGGTAACAAGACCTCCAATTAACCCTTTCCTATATCTTCACCTATGAGGCGTCACACAGAGCCAATCTGCTGCAGTAATACTTACACATAACATACACATAACCACAACATGTTTAAAAACAAATCTTAGCACTGCAAAGTAGATACATAATCTATCTTGCCAGTTTTGTAGCAGAAACTGCAACATATAACATATAAAATGTATATAGCATTAAATCAACAATATCACAATTAATACAATGCTGTATAATACACTATGGAATATTTATAGAATATGTAGAGTAATATCTTTGAAAGTATACATATATATCTAAACTAATTACACAATAAAATATATATATTTTTTAAATATGCAGACTCACTTGACAGAGAAGAGATTATTAAGTCTAAAAAATTTAATAAGAACAAAAGACAATATAATTATGAAAATGACTCTGTGTGTCCATCCTTCATTTCAGTCTTCAGTAGACAATCTAAAGAGATCAGAGATATATTCCACAAACACTGGAAAATACTTACCCTTGACAAAGACATAGCACCTATGGTACAGGGAGGACCAAGGTTGATTTATAAAAAAACTAAAACGTTAGGTTCCCACCTTTCACCAAGTTTATTTAGAGCCAATTCTCAAGGATCACAGATTAGTAATATACCAAGAGGTTTTTTCCCATGTGGGCGATGCTCAGTATGTAAATATGCTCGAGCTAAAAAAAACATTCCCACATGTGAGGGTATTCATCGCATTGGTAAATTTATGAATTGCCACTCTAGTTATGTGATCTATCATTTACAGTGTGGGTGCAAAATGTCTTATATTGGCCGTACCATCAGACCGGTGAGAGTCAGGATTCAAGAACACATCAGACATATTCCTAAGAAGGATATGTTGCACCCAGTATCCTGACATTTTTCTATGTTGTGGTTATGTGTATGTTATGTGTAAGTATTACTGCAGCAGATTGGCTCTGTGTGACGCCTCATAGGTGAAGATATAGGAAAGGGTTAATTGGAGGTCTTGTTACCTTAGACCCTTATGATCTCATTATTTATCTGGTGTGTTGAACATCTGATTTAATTAACAACAGCCAATAGAGATCCCTGTCTCCCTATAAGAACGTCACTGGAGGCAATGCCAGGTATTCTTTTGACAAAGTCTCGAACGAGACGAAACGCGTCAAGAAGTACCTTGTAGCAGTTTTGTTCTGTGCTGTCATGCACTCATTAAACATGGACTTTTAGATAAATAGCATGTGGACTCCCTGTTTCATATCCTGACGGCAGCTGTGCACCGCCTGATTACCCGCTTTTTACTGTTATACCTGCATGGGCTGGAGCACGCATCAGAGTACCCGGTTCAGAGTACCTTCAATTCATCCAGTGATCGGAAGGCGACGTGTCAAGATCGTGAGTACCTACCCTTCTTTTTCTCCCCGCAGTGGGACTGCTCTGTGTGTGTGATCCTGGGACAGTGAGGGCAGTGGCAGGGGATTGCGGTGTGTGTTGCCGGTCATAGTCTCCTGGCTGGAGACACGGCACCGCCGTTTATATCTATCCCCTTTACCACTCAAACACCCCATCCAGTAGAAAACCTGTTATCACACAGAGCACACATAAGACTTATTTTTGCTCATTACCCTATATGGTTGGACTCTGAAGGGGAACCGTTTATTGCATTGTTTATCCAGTGGATTTCGTCTGGATCATGTGTAGTGATTATTTGTGCACAATTCTAGCAGCATCAGTCATACCCTGAAGCAATTCTGGGACACTTCACAGACAGAGTGTGCCTATCAGGGTTCGAGGCGAAACTTTTCCGGCTGACGTTTGCATTGGCTTTCTTCGCAGCACTGCGAGCCGGGGAGTTGGTGTGCGCGTTGCGCAAGGGCGAGGGAGGGATGCAGTTCGAGGACATAGTCTTAGGGGAAGGGTGGGTCAAACTACACGTGAAAAGGTCAAAAACAGACCAGCGGGGGAGGGGAGTGTGGATATCTTTGCTAGGGCTACCAGGGACCAAATTTTGCCCAGTGAGCACGCTCAGGGAATACTTGGCATGCAGGCCAGACGGTCAGGGCCCCCTGCTCCTTCACGCGGACGGGGTACCGTTATCTAGATTCCAGTACCTGCGGGTTTTCCGCATGTGTCTAAGACACCAGGGCCTCGACGAGGCACAATACGGGACACATTCGTTCCGGATTGGGGCGGCAACGGAAGCATCACGCGCGGGGCTGTCAGTAGCTGCGATACAAAAGATAGGGCGATGGAAGTCTAACAGATACCGGTCCTATATCAGGCCCGCATTATCTGGGATTTAGCGTGCTTGGATAAACCCCCTCATCCTCTTTATACCTTCACAGACGCCGCACCCACTTGGATAATCGGAGACTCGCTTATACACTGGGCAGAGAAGCGGGCTGTCAAACGCCCATGCGGGGCTAAACTCGGGTTGCGAACGGAGGAGGCAAATGTGGTATGGGGGGGAGGTTGGGGGCTGCGGTGGGCTCAGTTGCTCCCGCGGCTAATGGTGATGGGCAGGGATAGGAGGGCGCCGCAGATCTTGCTCCTCCACGTCGGGGGCAACGACCTGGCCGATCGACGCTACTTCGAGCTGGTTAATTCAATAAAACACGACCTAGCCCTCATGCTCGCCCGTTGGCCAGAAGTACAGCTCGTTTGGTCGGACATATTGTGCAGGAGAGTGTGGAGGGGCGCGAGGGCACCGGGCGCCATCGACCGAGCGCGGGTCAAACTGAACAAGATGGTGGGGAAGTTTGTGACGCAGTGTGGGGGATGGCAGATCACCCATCCCGAGTTCGACAACAAGTCAACTGGCCTGTTCCGGGCCGACAGCACACACTTATCCGAGATAGGGGCGGACTTGTTCACTAACGATTTGCAGGAGGGGCTGGAGAGGGTCCTTGCGGGGTTGGCGGCACGGTCTAATTTAAGGAGGTTTAAATAGAGCCGTGAGTGGCGGCAGTTCGGGGGTAAGTGCTTGTCCTTGCCAGATGGGCTCGGGGCGGGCGTCGCCCGGGGGTAGGAGCGATTGGGCGGGATCAAGCTAACGTGACACCCGGGAACCCACTCGCGACAACGGCCGGCTCTTTAGGGGTCGGCCGGGTACGGGGGCAGCAGGCCAAGGCCTGGCTGACCCTCTGACCCCACTCTGGCTTGGACTAGCGCTTACTCCAGTATTTTGATTGTTAATAAACAAAGCCGCGGCCTTTTATACCTCCAAACTGAGTCTGCCATTACTTGTCTGTTATATGTGGGTACCGGTTCCAAGTGGGAGGGGGAGGGGGTCCCTCGCAGCCTCCCTGGTCAAGCAATCCCTCCAGCCAATTAGGCAAGGGAAGCCCATGACCAAGGGGCAAGCCCCCCTCCCCCCTCACCTCGCTGGGATCTCTGGGCCGCCGTCGCGGCCCCCCCTGGGGGGGGGGGGGGGACAGGCCTAGGGCA
Organism: Ascaphus truei; assembly: GCF_040206685.1. Classification (NCBI taxonomy): domain Eukaryota; kingdom Metazoa; phylum Chordata; class Amphibia; order Anura; family Ascaphidae; genus Ascaphus; species Ascaphus truei. Next base: position 233,608 of record NW_027456453.1, read on the forward strand.
GTACAAAAGAGGCAGCCGGGAGCTGAATCTTCCATTCTGCTCCCGGTCTGCTGCGAAGAAAGGTAGATAGAGACACAGACAGAGAGCTACCAGAGAAGGTGTTACATGGGTGAGTGCTGAGTTATTACTGTGACTCTCTGATGCTAACATGACATTAGGTTCTGGGCTCTGCGTCCCACACATGATGAACACCATGACTGTATAAAACTGAGGGGTACATATATATGTATATATATATAGCAACTGTAAATATTACTGTATGTTCATTTGCATGTCTTAGACAGGTCTGCAACCCTGTCTTTCCCCATTGTCACCCAGCATACAGCGCTTCCACTGCAGCAAGGGATTCTGGGAAATGACATGCAAATGAGCACTCAGTGCCACCTTTTGTCTCAAGCTCGTATTACACAAGCCAATCCTCAAGCCAATGCATGCTGTTTTAAACACAGCTTTTAGACAGAGGCTGGGATGAGATGCAAAGCCATTAAACCCACTCACAGACATTTTTTTTTTTTTTTTTACGGTTCACATATTAACAACCATTTAGTATCATTTTACAGAAAATAATAAACCGAAAACATCACTATACAATCCTTATATTGCCAAGACAAAAACCAACCCAAAGGCACAAAACCATTCTAAAAAGCCAAACAAAACAACACATTCCAAGGCATCATCTGTGCATCTACTACCAAACACACTCAATACAAAAAAATATGGTTACTTCCCATTTCTACACGCGACTTTTCGTACTTTCCACAGGACATTTAACATTGCATCTAATTACTTCACGTGTCCAAGCAATTTCTCTAACGCCTCACTGATATGATACGTACTACATTGTATTTCTAATTTTCTTACTTCCTCTTTAGACACCTCTGCTTTTGGGAACTGTACTTTCAGCCATTCCGTTTTTGAAACATTTAACCCTAAGTCACCTGCCTCTTTATTTATATTATTTATCACCTCTTTTACATGCCACTCCCTCGCCTTCCTTTCTCTCTCGCTTTCATAACTTACTTTTGTTCTTCCACTAAGGCCTGCCTTTTCTCCTTTTCCCCCTTTACTTTCCCTAATCTCTCCCCTTTCACCCCCACTCTGTTGGCCTGCCTTTCCATCACTTTCATTCCCACTTACTCCACTTACACTTCCCTGTATTTTAGTTCCCTCCACGCTTATCTGGCTTTGTGAGGACGAGCTATTGCCCTCACTTCTCTCCTTCTCCCTCACCTCTCCCCTAGCCTCTTTTATTTTAACCCACATGCTCCTTTTTTAATTCTTCATACTGCTCTTTTGTCAGCTGTTTTCTTTGGTACATCAGTTTTTCTAATCTTTCTATTATCTGTTCCTCACTACTCCCCCCATGCTGCTTCCGAAAAATACCAACCCAAAATAGAACATCTCCCACTGCGTCTTCAAAATGTTCCATCTTCTCTTTTAGGGTTACTTTCCCTGATACTTTTACAACTTTACCCTCTACACCTTCCTCTCTAGGCTCCCCTTTACTCTGGCTATCCTTATCTTCCTTTGTTTCTATCCCTTGCAGATTTTTACGCTTTTGAGCTTTTTTCCCTCCTATTTCCATTTCCTCCTCCAAGACATCTTGGGGACCTTCCCTCCCCCTCTGTGCATCTTGAAACTCCATACTTTCCGCCCAGCTAGGTTCCACCACACTCAATGACCGTATTTCCCCCCCCCCCCCGCATCTTTCTGATGCACTGCTCCCGTCTCCTCCCCACCTCCAGTTTCTGGGCCAAGGAGTCCAGGAAGAGATCTTCCTCTTTTTTCTCCACGATATCACTTATAGAACCCGCCAAACCCTCTATTGGGCCACTTGCTAGCATTTCTTCTCTTCTTAAATCCTCCTCATACATTGCTGTTATAGCCGGATCAAGCCCTCCCTCTTGGGAACTCTCCATCTCAAAAATTCCCTGACCCTCAACTGTCTCTTCCCCTTCGTCTAGCACACTGTCCCCTTTAGCTGCCTGGGCATATGTCCTTTTAGTGCACTGCCATGCCAAGTGTCCTTCCTCTCCGCATAGATGGCATCTCTTAGGGACTCCACAGTTGGCTGCAGTATGTCCCTCTTCCCCACAATTACGGCACACAATTCCCGTTTTCGTGCAACCCTCCTTTGTATGTCCATAAGTGTGGCAATGCCTGCAATATAGAGGCTGTCCCGAGTAAAACAAAAATCCTCTGTCTCCTCTAATATTGAACATGGCCGGTGGGTGTGTCACTCCTCCCGCACATGATGGATCCCGTCTGAACCGTACCCAGAAACGTCTCTTCCCGTTGAACATGCCATACGGATTTTTTAGTTCTTCACCTCCTCTAATCATTTCACAATACTGTTTCAAAAAACACACAATCTCCTCTTTCCTTGCATACGGAGTGTACATGTGAAGTACAAGTGGTCTCTCCTCCAGCATAAAACTTGGGATTACCTTTACATGCAAATGAACATACAGTAATATTTACAGTTGCTTTATGCTTTACTGTGGAGGGGTTTTGTCACTTTTTTACCCACCATAACCTTAATAGTAGTGGTGATTACCTAGTCTAGTCTCAAACCTGCTTTGCCATTAAGACCAACCCCACACTGATGAGACCCATTAAGGTCGAAACAGCTGTGTAGCTGAGCCTGTGTCCCCTTGGCCTTGAGTCATCGTCCCTTCGGGGACTAAAGACTCCTGCTGCTTTTGGGGGGGCACGCCATCTCGAGCTAAGAGGAGTGATCCTGAGCGAGCGGTTCTGAGCGAGCGGATGCGGAAGTGAGGGGCCGGCACCTTTGCCCTGGGACATCGCCTTTACTGGCTAAAGTCCCTTGCTGCTTTTGGGGTGCCGCACCTGAGCTTGGGAGAGCAGAGATGACATCGCAAGCTGGAATGCGCAATTCCATTCGGTTCCTGATCGAGGAGACCGAGAGAAGTCGAGTGAACCTGCTGTGGATAGTGGAGAAGGTGCTGAAGCAATTGATCGGTCTGGACACTGAGAGGATCTTCTGCCTTCAGGATTTCCCTGCACAGGGGATTTATGACCTGACCTGTCATCAAGAAGCGGATGTTTGGTGCACTTTTGAAAAGTGCAAGGAGAAGTCTGGTGACCCGATCTTACATGGCATCAAGGTAATTCCAAGTTTTATGCTGGAGGAGAGACCACTTGTACTTCACATGTACACTCCGTATGCAAGGAAAGAGGAGATTGTGACTTTTTTGAAACGGTATTGTGAAATGATCAGAGGAGGTTAAGAACTTAAAAACCCATATGGCATGTTCAACGGGAAGAGACGTTTCTGGGTACGGTTGAGACGGGATCCATCATGTGCGGAAGGAGTGACACACCCACCGGCCATGTTCAATATCAGAGGAGACAGAGGATTTTTGTTTTACTCGGGACAGCCTCTATATTGCAGGCATTGCCACACTTATGGACATACAAAGGAGGGTTGCAGGAAAACGGGAATTGTGTGCCGTAATTGTGGGGAAGAGGGACATACTGCAGCCAACTGTGGAGTCCCTAAGAGATGCCATCTATGCGGAGAGGAAGGACACTTGGCACGGCAGTGCACTAAAAGGACATATGCCCAGGCAGCAAAAGGGGACATTGTGCTAGAAGAAGAGGAAGAGACAGTGGAGGGTCTGGGAATTTGTGAGATGGAGAGTTCCCAAGAGGGAGGGCTTGATCCGGCTATAACAGCAATGTATGAGGAGGATTTAAGAAGGGAAGAAATGGTAGAGAGTGGCCCAATAGAGGGGGAGGTGGAAGTGGAAATAATGGACACGACCGGACACAAGAAAGGGGCGCAAAAACTAAGTTTACAAAGTGACAATGATATTTGTACAGTTGATGGGGAGGGGAAGAGTGAGCTACGGCAAGATAAGGTGACGAAGTCAAAGTTTTGTGCGCTGGATTTGTCCAGTATTGACGTTAGTAGGGAAGAGGAACAGACCGTGAGTAAAGGAAAAGAGGAAAATAAGAAGTTAGATAGGGAAGCGCAAGAAACTGAGGAGAAGGCAGGCCCTGGTGGTGCGAGTGGAAAAGGTAAAGAGGGAAAGAGTAAGTGTAAAGGGTTTGTTGTTAGTGGAAGCAAAAACGAGTCTTCGCAAGGGATAGAAACAAAGGATGATAAGGATTGCCAGAGTAAAGTGGAGCCTAGAGAGAAGGGTGTAGAGGGTAAAGTTAAAAAAGTATCAGGGAAGGTAACCCTAAAAGAGAAAATGGAACAATTTGAGAACGCAGTGGGAGATGTTCTGTTTTGGGTGGGTATTTTCCGGAAGCAGCATGGGGGTAGTAGTGATGAACAGATAATAGAAAGATTGGAAAAAATGATGTACCAAAGAAAACATCTGACAAAAGAGCAATATGAAGAATTGAAAAAGGAGCATGTACAGTGGGTTAAAATAAAAGAGGCTAGGGGAGAGGTGAGGGAGAAAGAGAGTAGCGAGAGCAACAGCTCGTCCTCATAAAAAAGTCAGATAAGCGTGGAGGGAACTAAAATACAGAGAAGTGTAAGTGGAGTAAGTGGGAACGAAAGTGAAGAAAAGGCAGGCAAAAAAGGGATTGTACAGGCAAAAGAGGCAAATTCTGCGGGAGATAGTAAGGGGAGGAGCACCCAGGGAAAGGATGAAGTAGGGCTTACAAAGGAAGAGGTTTTGCACAATCAACTTGCGAGGGGATTTGGGCGGAGATATTGGGATGTGAAAGAGGCAAGGGACGGGTATGAAAAAAGTGTGAGGTCTGGATTCCAGTTAGAGAGGTTTGGAACGTATGGAGAAATAATTAAAACAGATGATCGCATCACTTGAGAATAGAGAAAGGGTTTTTGTTTTTAAATGAAAGAATCTTGAAGTATATGGTTCTTATCTTTGTATGATGTTTTGGTTATAGGGTTTTTTCGTAAAGTTATGTTTTTTTTTTCCCTTCTGAAAAGTTTATCTTTGTGTTTGTATATATCTGAAGGATGAAGGAAGAAAATGTAAATATATTATGTTTTGGTGTCTTTCTAATGTTGGGTGACTGTTGTCACTATGGTGTGTTTTTTTGGTTTCCAAAAAAGTCTGTAAACTTAAAAAAGTTGTTGAATAAAAAAGTTTTAAAAAAAAAGGTTGAAACATGTCTGTGAGTGGGTTTAATGGCTTTGCATCTCATCCCAGCCTCTGTCTAAAAGCTGTGTTTAAAACAGTGTGCATTGGCTTGAGGATTGGCTTGTGTAATACGAGCTTGAGACAAAAGGTGGCACTGAGTGCTCATTTGCATGTCATTTCCCAGAATCCCTTGCTGCAGTGGAAGCGCTGTATGCTGGGTGACAATGGGGAAAGACAGGGTTGCAGACCTGTCTAAGACATGCAAATGAACATACAGTAATATTTACAGTTGCTTTATGCTTTACTGTGGAAGGTTTTTGTCACTTTTTTACCCACCATAACCTTAATAGTGTGTGTCTATCTATCTATCTATCTATCTATCTATCTATCTATCTATCTATCTATCTATCTATCTATCTACTATATATTTGTGAAAGTGTTCTGTGGCCGTGTCTGTATGTGTCTCCCTGTGTCCCCTGTGTCCCTAGCGGCAATCCCATTGGCTCCCTTGGCCCGCCCCCGCACACCTCTCATTGGCAGGACACACACATACACTCACACAGAGATACACACACACACGGAGACACACACAGGCAGGACACGGAGACACACACAGGCAGGACACTGAGACACACACAAAGATACACACACACTGAGACACATACAGATACACACACACACACACACACTGAGATACACACACACTGAGACACACACAGATACACACACACACACACACACACACACTGAGATACACACACACTGAGACACACACAGATACACACACACACACTGAGATACACAGACAGGACACAGATAGACAGACAGGACACATACACATACACATATACAGACAGGACACACACACACACACACACACACCACCCCACCCCCTCTGTCCATCCCCCCCCAACACGTGCGCCGCCCTGCACCGGCTCCAGACGGAGGGGAAGCGCGGCCCTCCTACCCCAGCCGCTTCCTTACCTCCCCGGCGCTACCTCCCCCTCAGGTAAGTAACTGCGCGTCCCGCCTCAGCTTATGGCGCCAGTAACTCTCCCATTTCAGGCGCGCAGCCTCGCGCCTCAGGCCCACACAGGCCCACACAGGGTGCTTCCTGCCGTCGGCTGCACGCCTCACTCAGCCGGACGGCACATCGGGGGACAAGTGGGCGCCGGCGGGGGGGAGCGCGCGTCACGGGGAACGGGGGGGGGGGGCGAGTCATGGGGAACGGGGGGGGCGAGCCGCGAGTCACGGGAAACGGGGGGGACGACGCGAGTCACGGGGAACGGGGGGGGGGCGAGCCGCGAGTCACGGGGAACTGAGGGGGGGGGGGGCGAGTCACGGGGAACGGGGGGGGGGGCTTTGTGTTTTTCAATCAGATCGCCCAACAAATGTAACCCCCCTTCCTTGGGCTATTGTGAACTAATAGTAATAGCATGTTTATTAGGCCAAGGGGGTGATGTAGCGAAGCAAACTGTTGCAAGGTCTTTGCGCCCAAGTTTGGTGCCGGGATTTGAAGGGTGACAACAGGAGGAGTTAGGGAAGAGTTCCCCCGTGTTATACACGGCTGTAGCAGACGTTTTTTGTGTGTGCGTTATGAGGGACGTAATGACACTTGCCTTAACTGTCCAAGCAGTGTGTCGTTCCCCCCCCTCCCCTTTCTCCCCCCCCTCCCTTTTCTCCCCCCCCCCTCCCCTTTCTCCCCCCCCTCCCCTTTCTCCCCCCCTCCCCTTTCTCCCCCCGCCTCCCCTTTCTCCCCCCGCCTCCCCTTTCTCCCCCCCCCCTTTCTCCCCCCTGCTCCCCTTTCTCCCCCCTCCCGCTCCCCTTTATCCCCCCTCCCGCTCCCCTTTCTCCCCCCTCCCGCTCCCCTTTCTCCCCCCTCCCCTTTCTCCCCCCTCCCGCTCCCCTTTCTCCCCCATCCTGCTCCCCTTTCCCCGACCCCGCTCCCCTTTCCACCACCCCCTCTGCTCCCCTTTCCCCCCCCTCCGCTCCCCTTTCCCCCCCTCCTCCGCTCCCCTTTCCCCCCCCTCCTCCGCTCCCCTTTCCCCCCCCTCCGCTCCCCTTTCCCCCCCCTCCGCTCCCCTTTCCCCCCCCTCCTCCGCTCCCCTTTCCCCCCCCTCCTCCGCTCCCCTTTCCCCCCCCTCCTCCGCTCCCCTTTCCCCCCCCCTCCTCCGCTCCCCTTTCCTCCCCCCCTCCGCTCCGGGAGTGTCTCTAGCTTTGAATCATTACAACTAAAAGCTGGATTCCGATTGGCTCACACACATCAGGGGGTGTTCCAACCCATATCCACCCTTTGGATTAACATGCTCAAAGGTTGCTTAGGCCTGCCCCTGAATATTGCTACTATACTCAGAGCTGAAATGCAAACAGGCTAACTGAAGGAATTAACCTTTCCACTGCCTGTTCTAACAGGACTGACAGAGGAAAGGCCCAGAATTAGCAATAGATGCCGAAGGCCAGGCTATATATATGTAGAAAAGCACTTTATGCCCCATGTTAGAGTGTAGCCTTTTCCCCATACAGTAAGGCTGAGTTCAGCGTGGCTGCTGCGGCAGCGTGCGTCCACGCGCACCTCCCCCGCGTGCTCCTGCAGCCTGGCGATCTGTGTTCAGGCTGCAGGAGTCGGGTCGCGGCATTTGGGGGCTTGGAGGGGGGAACGTGTCACGGAGCTGGTTCGCTGAACCAGCTCACGTGATGCGACTGCAGCCCCAAATATCATTTCTGGTTACAGCGGCGTCAACGCTGCACTTTACCGCCGGTGGAGTTTTCAGTTTGAACACTCCCACCAAACAATCTGAAATTGCGACGGACGTGCGCACGCACGCGTCGCGTAGCAGCCACCCTGAACACGGCCTTAGAAAGGCAGCCAGTAATGTAATGTGTGTTTTAGCATTTCTTTGCATGCAGGCACAGTAATTCACTTACTGTAGCTGCGTTGTCTGCAGAGAAATGCTGGGTCGTGACAAAGGGTTGGGAGCAGCTAAGTGCCGGGACAAATGGTGAGCGGGGAAGGGCTGATTATCAGGTCCGGTGATGGACTCCCAGCGCGGTAGAGTCTATACACATAATATATAAAGCTTGGCCCCCTGCAGAAGCAATTCCTCCAGCCAATTAGGCAAGGGAAGCCCATGACCAGGGGGCAAGCCCCCTCCCCCCTCACCTCCCTGGGATCTCTGGGCCGCCATCGCGGCCCCCCCTGGGGGGGGGGGGCAGGCCTAGGTCAGTACAAAAGAGGCAGCCGGGAGCTGAATCTTCCATTCTGCTCCCGGTCTGCTGCGAAGTTTAGTGTCCTCTCCTCTCCTCCAGGTGAGCCTCCGTGGCTGGCCTGCTCGGCGGGCGGGGAGGGGGGGGCCTCCGGCGAAGGGGGGGATCCGCCTGCCGGACCAAGGGATAGCTAGTGGGGATCCCCCTTACCGCGTGGCTCTCCCTCCATCAGCCTTGGTAGCTGGCGGGCGGGGAGGGGGGGCCTCCGGGGAACGGGGGGATCCCCTTGCCGGTACCAGGGAATAGCCAGGGGGGATTCCCTTGCCACGTGGCTCGCCCTCCATCAGCCTCTGTGGCTGGGGAGGGGGGGGGCAGAGGGAGGACGAGGAGAGGCACAACAACCCCCCACGTTTTTTTGCCACGACGGTTCCCCCAACAGAATGGCCATGGGTATCCCCCAACCCCCCCCCCCCCCCGGGGTTGGAGCACGGGTCACTCAGTGGGGTTACATGGCAGTGGTATAATGTGCTGTAATTGATTTTTTCAACATTGGATAAAGTTATGATCAATGCTAGAATGGCCGTGGGTATCGCTGCATACCGCATTCGTAGTGATAGCGGGCTGTATGTGGGGAATAAAGTGTATACACCTCAGTGTGGTTATAATGCGTTGTATTCGGGGTATGGTTACAATGCGTTGTATTCGGGGTATAAGGCATACGAGCTGCATTCGAGGTACAATTGGCTGTAATTGGGTTACATGGCGTATATTGTATTTGGATTATAGGGGGTGTATATATACCGCATCCGAAGTTACAATGGGCTGTAATGGGGTGACATGGTGTATATAGTGTGTATACTGCACTCGTAGTTACGTTCTGTTGTACGCTAGGGTGTGTATAGGTGCTGCATTCGCCGTTACAATGTACTGTAACTGGGTTACATAGCGTATATAGTGTATATACTGCATTCACGGTTACGTGCTGCATGTGGAGTATAAGGTGTATTTATGCTGCATTCAGTGTTGTAATGTGCTGTAATTGGGTTACATGGCGGGTATAGTGTATATACCGCAGTCAGGGTTAAGTGCGGTATGTGGATTATAAGGTGTACATTTGCTGCATGCAGGGTTATAAGGTGTCGTAATTGGGGTACATGGCGTATATAGAGTATATACTGCATTCACGGTTACGTGCTGCATGTGGAGTATAAGGTGTATTTATAGAGTGACCATTTGTCCCGGTTTTGCCGGCACAGTCCCGTTTTTTTCTGTGCTGTCCCGGTTGACAGTCCGTCCCGGAAATGTCCCGGGTTTTGCCCCTGGTGACTGGTACCGTGCGCGAGGCGGCGGCGGTGCGCGGAGGCGGCAGCGTGAGGAGGATGCGGCGGTGCGCGGAGGCGGCAGCATGAGGATGCGGCGGTAAGCGGAGGCGGCAGCGTGAGGAGGATGCGGCGGTGCGCGGAGGCGGCAGCGTGAGGAGGATGCGGCGGTGCGCGGAGGCGGCAGCGTGAGGAGGATGCGGCGGTGCGCGGAGGCGGCAGCGTGAGGAGGATGCGGCGGTGCGCGGAGGCGGCAGCGTGAGGAGGATGCGGCGGTGCGCGGAGGCGGCAGCGTGAGGAGGATGCGGCGGTGCGCGGAGGCGGCAGCGTGAGGAGGATGCGGCGGTGCGCGGAGGCGGCAGCGTGAGGAGGATGCGGCGGTGCGCGGAGGCGGCAGCGTGAGGAGGATGCGGCGGTGCGCGGAGGCGGCAGCGTGAGGAGGATGCGGCGGTGCGCGGAGGCGGCAGCGTGAGGAGGATGCGGCGGTGCGCTGAGGCGGCAGCGTGAGGAGGATGCGGCGGTGCGCGGAGGCGGCAGCGTGAGGAGGATGCGGCGGTGCGCGGAGGCGGCAGCGTGAGGAGGATGCGGCGGTGCGCGGAGGCGGCAGCGTGAGGAGGATGCGGCGGTGCGCGGAGGCGGCAGCGTGAGGAGGATGCGGCGGTGCGCGGAGGCGGCAGCGTGAGGAGGATGCGGCGGTGCGCGGAGGCGGCAGCGTGAGGAGGATGCGGCGGTGCGCGGAGGCGGCAGCGTGAGGAGGATGCGGCGGTGCGCGGAGGCGGCAGCGTGAGGAGGATGCGGCGGTGCGCGGAGGCGGCAGCGTGAGGAGGATGCGGCGGTGCGCGGAGGCGGCAGCGTGAGGAGGATGCGGCGGTGCGCGGAGGCGGCAGCGTGAGGAGGATGCGGCGGTGCGCGGAGGCGGCAGCGTGAGGAGGATGCGGCGGTGCGCGGAGGCGGCAGCGTGAGGAGGATGCGGCGGTGCGCGGAGGCGGCAGCGTGAGGAGGATGCGGCGGTGCGCGGAGGCGGCAGCGTGAGGAGGATGCGGCGGTGCGCGGAGGCGGCAGCGTGAGGAGGATGCGGCGGTGCGCGGAGGCGGCAGCGTGAGGAGGATGCGGCCGTATTATTTTTTTTTCCCCAATAGCAGGATGCCGGGGGCGGGGCTTTAGAGTAGAAGCAGGGGATTGGTTGGAGGTTAGGATATGCCGGGGGCGGGGCTTAGTATCAGGGACGGATGTAGTGTGTGTGTGTGTGTGTGTGTGTGTGTGTGTGTGTGTGTGTGTGTGTACCAGTGTGTGTGTGTGACTGCCCCCCTCCCAGTGTGTGTGTGACTGCCCCCGCACCCAGTGTGTGTGTGTGTGTGTGTGTGTGTGTGACTGCCCCCTCCCAGTCTGTGTGTGTGTGACTGCCCCTCCCTCCCAGTGTGTGTGTGACTGCCCCCCTCCCAGTGTGTGTGTGTGTCTACCCCCCTCCCAGTCTGTGTGTGTGTCTGCCCCCTTCCCAGTCTGTGTGTGTGTGTCTGCCCCCCTCCCAGTCTGTGTGTGTGACTGCCCCCCTCCCAGTCTGTGTGTGTGACTGCCCCCCTCCCAGTCTGTGTGTGTGACTTCCCCCCCTCCCAGTGTGTGTGACTGCCTCCCCTCCCAGTCTGTGTGTGTGACTGCCCGCCTCCCAGTCTGTGTGTGTGACTGCCCCCCCTCCCAGTTTGTGTGTGTATGACTGCCTGCCTCCCAGTCTGTGTGTGTGACTGCCCCCTCCCAGTCTGTGTGTGTGACTGCCCCCCTCCCAGTCTGTGTGTGTGACTGCCCCCCCTCCCAGTGTATGTGTGACTGCCCCCCTCCCAGTCTGTGTGTGTGACTGCCCGCCTCCCAGTCTGTGTGTGTGTGACTGCTCCCCTTTCCAGTCTGTGCAAGTGTGACTGCCCGCCTCCCAGTCTGTGTGTGTGACTGCCCCCCCTCCCAGTTTGTGTGTGTATGACTGCCTGCCTCCCAGTCTGTGTGTGTGACTGCCTCCCCTCCCAGTTTGTGTGTGTATGACTGCCCCCCTCCCAGTCTGTGTGTGTATGACTGCCCCACCTCCCAGTGTGTGTGACTGCCCCCCTCCCAGTGTGTGTGTGACTGCCCCCCCTCCCAGTGTGTGTGTGACTGCCGCCTCCCAGTGTGTGTGTGACTGCCCCCCCTCCCAGTGTGTGTGACTGCCCCCCTCCCAGTGTGTGTGTGACTGCCCCCCTCCCAGTGTGTGTGACTGCCTCCCCTCCCAGTGTGTGTGTGACTGCCCCCCCACCCAGTGTGGGTGTGTGACTGCCCCCCACCCAGTGTGGGTGTGTGACTGCCCCCCTCGCAGTGTGTGTGTGACTGCCCCCGCAGCCAGTGTGTGTGTGTGTGTGTGACTGCCCCCTCCCAGTCTGTGTGTGTGTGACTGCCCCTCCCTCCCAGTGTGTGTGTGACTGCCCCCCTCCCAGTGTGTGTGTGACTACCCCCCTCCCAGTCTGTGTGTGTGTGACTGCCCCCCCTCCCAGTCTATGTGTGTGTGACTGCCCCCCCTCCCAGTCTGTGCGTGTGTGACTGCCCTCCCCCTCCCAGTCTGTGTGTGTGTGACTGCCCCTCTCCCAGTCTGTGTGTGTGTGACTGCCCCCCCTCCCAGTGTATGTTTGACTGCCCCGCTCCCAGTCTGTGTGTATGTGTGACTGCCCCTCCCTCCCAGTGTATGTGTGACTGCCCCCCCTCCCAGTCTGTTTGTGTGTGTGACTGCCCTCCCCCTCCCAGTCTGTGTGTGTGTGACTGCCCTCCCCCCTCCCAGTCTGTGTGTGTGTGACTGCCCCTCTCCCAGTCTGTGTGTGTGTGACTGCCCCCCTCCCAGTGTATGTTTGACTGCCCCCCTCCCAGTCTGTGTGTATGTGTGACTGCCCCCTCCCAGTCTGTGTGTCTGTGTGTGTGTCTGTCTGCCCCCTGCCACTGTGTGATGCCCCTCTCCCAGTGTGTGTAAGTGCCCCCTCCAAGTCTGTGTGTGTGTGTGTCTGCCCCCTCTCATTCTCTGTGTGTGTGTGTGTCTGCCCCCCTCCCATTCTGTGTGTGTGTGTGTGTCTGCCCCCCTCCCATTCTGTGTTTGTGTGTGACTGCCCCCCCCCCAGTGTGTGTGTGACTGCCCCCTCCCAGTGTCTGTGTGTATCAGTGACAGAATGTATACAGACACCAACCCACTCACCCACTCACCCACGTGTCAGTCAGTCACCCACGTGTCAGTCAGTCACCCACCCATATGTCAGGCAGTCAGTCACCCACCCACCCACGTGTCAGGCAGTCTAACATGTCAGTCAGTCACCCACCCACGTGTCAGTCAGTCACCCACCCACGTGTCAGGCAGTCAGTCACCCACGTGTCAGGCAGTCAACCCAAGTGTCAGGCAGTCACCCACCCAAGTGTCAGGCAGTCTCCCACCCACCCCCCCAAGTTTCAGGCAGTCGTACTGAGCCACTAATTGAGCCAGCTGTGCTGAAGTAGGGATATCCTAAAAACCTGGCCTGTGTGCGGCCCTCGAGGACTGGAGTTGTGCAGGCCTGCCCTAGAGAAAGTGCAGCGCACCATGATCCAGAGAAGAGGCAGGTCTGGCAAAAATCTATCTTTATTAGAAAGTCATAAAAACAAGGGATGCAACCCCACCCCACTCTGCCACATAACCAGGATGCTGACACCCACCTGATGACGTCAGAGCTACCATATGGCGCCCCCTAGTGACGTCAGACGTCTAGGTCTAAATCCCTGGCAATACAGCATAGAGCTGCCTTGGAGGACTGCAGCCACAGCCACACATGGGGGAGTGTTCAGTCTGGGGAGAGGTGTGGCTGAGGCTGCAGTCCTCCAAGACAGCTCTATGCTGTATTGCCAGGGATTTAGACGTCTGACGTCACTAGGGGGCGCCATGTGGTAGCTCTGACGTCATCAGGTGGGCGTCAGCATCCTGGTTATGTGGCAGAGCCGGGAGGGGTGAGTATCAGGGGGGGTGGTATATATTGTGACTGTTTTCTTGTGTTTGGTAGCCTTCACCTTGAGAAAGGCTGTATTTGACTGCCGAAACGTTGGACTTTATGGCATATTAAACCTCCTTTGAGTAAGACCGTGTGCCTGCTTCTTCTTCTTTGTCCGGCTACAGGAAGGGTCAGGAGACAGGGAAGACAGAGGCAGGAGAACCCCATCTGGCTCCGGCCTTGCCTGTCCCTACGAATACAAACATACAACCCCTCACTGAATAACATAGCCCTAACCCCATGTAATAATCCTGGGTGTAAACAAAATAATGGTTTTATGAATATTGTAATGGTTTATTAGGGACCTAGGAGGTGGCCAGTGGGGCTGTTATGTGTATTTGTGTTTATTGTGGGTAGCGGGGGTGGGTGAACCGGGTATTGGCCCCAAGGATGGGTGTTTAGGCCTACCGGGTGGGGGGGTAGTGGGAGGGGTTAACCCCTTCATTACCTTAGCGGTATTAACCGCTAAGTTAAAGAAGAGGTTAAGTCATCCCCCAACCCCCTGGCAAGGCCTAAACACCCAGCCAGGGCCAAATACCACCTTCTCCCACCCCCGCTACCCACAATAAGCCTGGCACGGGTGTATAACCCCTTCATTGCCTTGGCGGTAATGAAGTTGCCTGTAAATGCATTTTTTATGCATGGGATTCATGCCGGGGGTCTCTGATGCTGATATTAATGGATATCAGCTCCGGGATACATGCATTTTATTTTCATCGCAGCTTCACCCCACCTTCTTGCCTACTTTTGTGGCTGGACAATTTGGAGAAGAAACAGCAATTTTAAAGTGGCGATCAGCCGCAATAAGCTGATCAGGGCTTATAGAATTGAGCGTGTTTGAAAAACTGGCGATCAGTGCCGAAAAGTGGCTTATCACCGCGCATCTGCAGATTTTATTTATTTATTTATTTTCCGGCAAAAAAAAAAACAGTTATTTTTGCTCTAATCGCCAGCTTCTCTGGGCTTACTGAATCGCTGTAGGCGATTACTGCATGAGGGCCTTAGGGAGGATTTGTTCCTGTAAAGTACACCTAGTTTGGCATAGGATTTGGATGTCAGGGTATCAATGTGCAACCCAAATGTTAAATGGGAGTTGAACTATATGCCCAGATATTTCAAACCAGTAACAGGGGCTAGGATGGTATTAGAGCTGGTTTTTATCTGAAGCTCTGTCATTGGTAGCTTTAGCAATTTAGCTCTGGTCCCAAATACCATTGTTACAGTCTTGTCAGTGTTTAAAATCAGTTTGTTTTGGGAAATCCAGTTTCAAGTCTCAAAAAATCAGATTGAAGTATGTGTTCAAGGTCAGAGAGGCGAGGGCTGCGTGCATATAGGATAAGATCTAAGGCCTCTCACAATAACCCGTTAGGAATATAAATTCCTCATCTATCCGACATAAGTATAAAATATACTCTACCTAGACCCCTAATACAGAGTTACCCACCTTATACGGGAGCAGCTGCCAGACGAGTATACACTGGCGACACACTTTATTCGAGCTCGGCTAGTCCCACGAATTCGGGTATACCCGGGTGTATTGAGGTTTGTGACTGTTTTCTGCCCGAGTGCATTGGGTTATTTTCCAGACAGGGATTGAAGCATTTTATTCCCGCTGGCTGCAATACTGCACAGTATATATATATATGCTGCATTACAATTCATGAATTTATGCCATCTGGTAGACACGCGAAGCATTGCAGCCTATTAAATCCTAATCATTATCATTTAACAGATCAGCCGCCCGTCAGCCAGGCATGAACCCAGGCTGGGAAGGCAAACGGAACGGGGCTTGTCAGAGGTGAGGAGCGGCGCATTCCAGGTATCTGCCAGGTACATACTGGGTATTTGCTCGAATAAAGTGTGTCGGTGCAGTAGTAAATGTATCTTATTTCTTTTGCCACTGGAGGGCAGCGTGGAGTTACACGGAGTGGCGCCCGTAAGGACGACGTGCCAGTTAGGCGGAAGGAGAAGCGCACACACTTTTATGTGAAACGGATATATTTGGGGAGGGATTTTGTAGTCTGAGTGAGAAAATTGATATTTTGTCACAATGGAAAAATTAACCATTTAAATATGCACAGATTTTATCCCACTTTTGGAAATTAGGGATGTTGCCTAAAAGTTTGAGAATGCACAAAGTGCCACCCCTGGGCTTTAATGAAGCAGCATTTGTGGGATAAAGGGATCAGCATTCTGTATAAAGGTATTTTGGGCTCGATATAAATAATTGAAGCCAAAAACTAATATTAAGGGGCCTATGCAGAGAGCAGCGCGAACGGAAATTTCGGCGTTTTTTAGCGCTATATGGCTATAATAAGGTTGGAAATGGCGAGTTGAGTAAAAAGCGCCATTTTTTATTTTTTTTTAGTAGAACTCGCCGCACGGCTGGCGAGAACCAAAATCTCGCCAGTTTTGAAAAGGGCCGTATGCAGAAAGGTATGATCGCCATCTAGGGGCTGTTCGCGCCATTAAAATGGAGAGAAATTCTACAATTAGCTCCGCCAACAAAAGTTGGCAGGAAACTGGAGCTCACCGGCGAGAGTGAAAAGGAAAAAAAAAAACGCTCTTTTTTTCAAACATGTTTCACCAGCGCGCATCTCGCCGGTTGAAACTCTCCATAATCAAGCATGATTTTAAATGCAGTTTTCTGACGTTTCTGCATATGGAGATAAAATCACGCCATTACAGGTACAATTTATTACCAATTCCAATTATTTCCAGCGCTGCTCTCTGCAAAGGCCCCTAAGTAAATTGAGAATGGAAAAATATTCAGCACAAACGTACAGAATGTGATGTTCTGAGAGATCTTACAGATGTTATCAAATCCCACAATGAATGTATAGAAAATGTCTGTATAGAACGAGTCAAACAAGAATATGCCAATAAAACGTTTAATTGGGAGATACAGGGGCCACAATTCAGGTCAGTTAGCTGGAAGAAGAGAAGCCGGTCAGCCGGTAGAGCCGGTCAGCCGGTCAGCCAGAAGAGCAGGTCAGCCGGTCAGCCAGTAGAGCAGATCAGCCGGTCAGCCGGTAGAGCAGGTCAGCCGGTCAGCTCTGAGATCAGCATTACTTATATCTCCTAACCTTTGCCCCCTGCATGTAATGCGCAGAACAGCCTGCACTGCATATACTGTACATGAGATACTTAACCCTTTCTTTTCGCTCGACTCTAATCTGAATGATTTGCTAATTGGTTTGTAATTAGAGAGATATTTGTAGCAGAATCCCATGTATGTTCTTTTTACCTTTTTAGATACCGTTTTGTGTAATAAAAGATATGAGATCAGAGGGGCTCCCTGTTTGCACTCGTGTTTTGGCAGAAGTGTATATGTGACCCTATAAATCTCCCTCACACCCGGCTTGGCAGTGTGACACTAGTGCAGCGACCTGGGGAAGAATCACTGAGCTGTTAGCAATAGATACAACGGATAGAAAAGACACTACACATAGGTTGGATTAAAGAGAGTATTTTATTGAAATAATTAATCTCTTTGCTGGGAGGGGCCTGCAGCACATTGCAGAGCGATATAGTAACACGCAGAGCAATGCACTGCAGGCCCCTCCGGCAGCAAAGGAGTGAAGACCAATGCAGGGTGTATAAAGATCTCACTGATAATTCATGCACAAAGGGCTGTTTGTTGCTGTGATCCAGAGGAAGGCGAAACATAACCCCTGCTGTGCAATGGGGGAAAAAAATTCCTTCCTGACCCCATTAAATGGCGATCGGATGGTCCCTGGATCACTGCGCAGTGAGATCAGATGGAGCAGCACAGATCAGCGTTGTTATACACAGGGGCACACTCAGTATATAGAGATGCGGGTGATGGGGCCCTTGTGCCCCTGTGTATAACTCACCTGCTCCCCCATCCCCCTACATATCTATCCCATTCACCCCTTTTCCTCCCGCATACCTCGCAGGGCCGGCCGGCCATTAGGCGGTCGCCTAGCGCGCAAAGGTCCTAGGGGCGCATTAATAATCATTATTATTTTTTCCTCTTATTATTTCTAATTTATTTATCTTTTTTTAAAAATTATTATTCTTTTTTTTATCCAGTATTTTGGCGCCCTTTTATTTTTATTTTGCGTCGCGCTGGGGTGCGGTCGCACCCCCTGCAGCCCCGATAGCTACGCCACTGTTTATTTTATTATTTTATTTATCTTATTATTTTTTATACAACTGGGGCACAAATTTTAAGTTTCGCCTGGGGCGCATGAAACCCGTGCTCCGGCCCTGCTCCTTGTTCTCTCTCACCCTCTCACGCCCAATATCCCAATCTCCCTCTAGTACCTGCCCCTCCCGCAGCCTTCCTGATCTTATCTGCCTCTCCTGCGGTCAAACCAACTTCTCAGGGCCCCTAGAATACCCCTGGATCTACGCCCTGGCTCCTCTGCTACCTGCTCCCGGGGTCTGCTGCTCCGCCTAAAAAAGGTGAAGCAGCAGATCTGTCCGCACCTCTCGTATTCTGCTACCTGCTCCCGGGGTCTTCTCCTCCGCCTAAAAAAGGTGAAGCAGCAGATCCGTCCACACCTCTCGTATTCTCCTAGGCCATCGTCCACCACGTCGCCAGACTTGACATCCGCTTCGTCGTCTGCCTCATCGGCCGCCTTGTAGCCCACCTCTTCGCACCACTTGACGCCCGCTTTATCGTATGCCTCGTCGTCCGCCTCGTAGCCCGCCTCGTCGTCTGGTGGCACAAAGGGCACCACCTTCGTGCGTGTCCTGATCTGCAGGAGACATGAAGTGTTTGTAACCAGGGACAGTGATACTCTGTATCGCAAGAGCTCCTGTGCCACTTATACCCCCTCCCCAATACCACGTTATACCGCCCTCCACAGGGCAAATACCCGTTATACCCACCTCCCCAAGCCCAGTACCCAGTTATACAACCCTCCCCAGGCTCAGTACCCAGTTATACAACCCTCCCAAGGCCCAGTACCCTGCTATACGCCCCTCCCCAGGCCCAGTACCCGTTATACCCACCTCACCAGGCCCAGAACCCGTTATACCCACCTCACCAGGCCCAGTACCCATTATATACCCTTCCCCAGAAGGTCATGTTTCTATTTATCAAAAATACATTGAGTTACCTCTGGTTTTCAAGCATGTCCTGGGGGAGTTATCACAGAGACACAGAAACGTCGCTGAGTTTGGTGAGTAACTCCCTTAAACTCTCAGCAGTTGAATTCCCCATTAGGCGCTTAATGCGTTAAAAACAAGCGTTGCTATTTCTTTGCATGAAGTTGCAGGTAATTGGAAGAGTTACACAGTGACGGCTATTTCATCACTCACCTTCTTCCATCGAATCGGTCTTAGCGGTAGTGATCTCAGTATTATTTCCTCCTTAACATCGGATATCCATATCCATTCTTCGCCTCTGATCTGTATGCAAGACAATGCTTTAAGACAGGGTTGCGCAACCTTTTTCCCCTGCTCCCCCCTCCACCCTCCCCACCTTGTCTCCGACGTTCTGATGTAACGACGTCATGTGATATCACGTTGCTATGGCAATGCCACATCATGTGACGCCACGTTGCTGTCTCCAGAAGCCGCCGGAGACAAGGAAAGGGAACTTACAGAGGCCTTGCGCGCGATTTCCGGCATTTCATTTAAATGCTGTGGGGAAGAGCGAGGGGCCACTGTAAGCGCCGAGCCCCTCCCCAAGAAAATGTCGCACCCCTCGATTTGCGCACCCCTGCTTTAAGAGATATTCTGGGACCCTCCAACTCCTCCATCGGACCCTTCCTCATATTGACTGACCTTGCAGTGCTCTGCACTGACTTGCACTGACCTGCTATGATGCCTCTCAAAATACCATGCTAACTCATTCTGAACATACATGTGTCCTTTCTACATGTTACTCAGCTTGTATGGGCCACAGACAGCTTTCCCGGGGTCCAGGACTAGTTGCCACCGGGGACACTCACCCATGGGTCGGCGACCTTGCGAGAACCCACCCCCCCAACCTGTTTTCTCTTGCATTGCCATAGACAACAACATTTCAGCCTGCTGGCCTTTCTCAGGTAAAGTGGCTAAACCCACTAAAGCCAATAAAGAAAGGCCAGCAGCCGAAACATTGTAGTCTGTGGCACAATAAATTATCTTTTTTTATTCAAATCCGTGTGCCCTTTTCCATCAATCATATTGTATCCATTGGACGAAATGCCGGTCTTCCCTGAGACTAAGGGGCACCGGTAAAAGTATGACTAATTGTTTTTTTTAGTGTGCAGCAAATCCCCATCATTTTTGCGTTCTCTTGCTCTGCCCCAATCTGACACAGCACCTTGCTCTCTCACCCCCCTCTTACACTCCGCGTCACCCTTTCCTTCCCCAAAGGTTGTCATTTAATCAGATCTTACCCAAATTGTCTCCATCTCCCTTGGAAATGTTCTGTCTTTAAACTGTGCGGCTCCTCTTGATCCGGACTTTCTTAGCTGACCCCTTTAGGTTTCGGCTCCGAGGGTCTAAAAAATAAGCGACTCCGAAAAGATGTGAAATATGCCCACGGGTCCTAATGGGGCACTGAGGGGGAGACTTAAATACTAGTAAATATAATCTACTGTGCTAACAAATATAATCTATTAACTAACAAATATAACTTATTAAACTAAGAAATATAACTTATTAAACTAAGAAATATAATTTATTAAACTAAGAAATATAACTTATTAAACTAAGAAATATAATTTATTAAACTAAGAAATATAACTTATTAAACTAACAAATATATCTTATTAAACTAAGAAATATAATTTATTAAACTAAGAAATATAACTTATTAAACTAAGAAATATAACTTATTAAACTTACAAATATAATCTATTTAACTAAATAAATATCTATTAAACTAAATAAATATCTATTCAACTAAATAAATATAATCTACTTCAAAACAATACAATAAAAAGCTGGAGAAATGATACGTTAACCAAGCCACAGATGTGATGCCAATGAGCGTTGAACTCCTTGCAGATCCACCGTCAGCTGGTTGTGGCAGAAAGTGGTGACATACAGTAGAACAGAGTGGTTGAGCTGTAACCACGGCAGTCAGGTCAGAAATCAACACAATATTTTTTGAAATTTAGAATGAGAATGTTCAGTATGTCACATTCTGGGCTCAGACACTGAGCCCTGTCACATGTTAGCAGCTTGTGATAATAGAAAGTATCCATATACTGGGATGTGATAAGAGACATTATAGTCATTTTATACTGGGTCCCATAACCTGCTTTATATGAAGTATCATTTTACACTAGTAGAGATGTTACATTTTGAAAAAATAGCGCTTCTGGCGACAATGTTCATTTTCTCTACAAATGATAAATGAAAAAGTTGGATAAAACGTTATATGTGTGTGTGCGCGCGCAATATATATATATATATATATGAGTGAAAAGAGAAAAAAGTAACCCGTATGGGAGCACTCAGGTATGCAGATTAACATATAGTATTTTATTTATTTGACACAGTGCAAAAAAGGATAAGTAAACAGTACATGATTAAAAACACTTAAAAAAGGCTAGGACCCCTGTCACGGGTACTACCCATAGACACAAGTGGGCAAAACTAGGGAATGACTCAAATTGTCAACCCTTAACATGAAAATGGATAGTGACTCAAGAAACACTTGGATAGGTCAGAATAAATCACAACAGGTTAATGGGTTCACAGGCACCTATACAAAGCTAAAGATAATACGTACTACACACCAATGAAGTGACTAGTCAAAATATAAATGACAATCTTAAACCATCATGAATCTGCTTGAGCATACAATTATGTAACCAATACCAACAGCACAAATAAATCACTTGAAGGAAAAAGGTGGCATGATGGGATGAAGTCACTAGATGTGTAGAGCAATGAAGTGTGTGAATAGCATGTATGGAAAATTACCTGATGAACACCTATTAGATAACCTTGTGTATGTTGTCAGTATCCATAATGAAAAAATAGAGTGTCACAGTCCAAAGATTAGTTGCACCAGTGCTGGGTAGCATAGTTACGTGAACATCTGTCAGGGGTCCTGCCTAGCACCCCCACTCCGACGCACCCCCACTCCAAGTCTAAGTCTCTGGACGAAACGCGTCCATGCTATTCACACACTTCATTGCTCTACACATCTAGTGACTTCATCCCATCATGCCACCTTTTTCCTTCAAGTGATTTATTTGTGCTGTTGGTATTGGTTACATAATTGTATGCTCAAGCAGATTTATGATGGTTTAAGATTGTCATTTATATTTTGACTAGTCACTTCATTGGTGTGTAGTACGTATTATCTTTAGCTTTGTATAGGTGCCTGTGAACCCATTAACCTGTTGTGATTTATTCTGACCGATCCAAGTGTTTCTTGAGTCACTATCCATTTTCATGTTAAGGGTTGACAATTTGAGTCATTCCCTAGTTTTGCCCACTTGTGTCTATGGGTAGTACCCGTGACAGGGGTCCTAGCCTTTTTTAAGTGTTTTTAATCATGTACTGTTTACTTATCCTTTTTTGCACTGTGTCAAATAAATAAAATACTATATGTTAATCTGCATACCTGAGTGCTCCCACACGTTTTACTTTTTTCTCTTTTCACTCATACTATTTACAACCCGTGAGCACCGCCAATTCTTACTGATGTAAAGTTATTTATTGGTTTATGGTGGCATTAATATTGCAAAAGTAGATGCGAGGTTTTTTTCCCCACCTTCCCCCCTTTTTCCCCCCGTTATTTGAACATATATATTTATATATATATATATATATATATATATATATATATATATATATATATATATATATATATACTGTAAATATTCCTGTATTCTTTTCTTGGGGTTGAGGAGGAGCGCTGGATCTCGTGATATGTGAAAAAATATAAATATATATAGTGCAGATGGTAATTCACTGCTTTAAAAGATGTAAAACATAAGAAATGAACTCACAAAAAACGTATAAAATCACTGCATGTCAGAGATCCTTCTCTCTCTGACTGGAGCCCTTTATGTTACTGGAGTCTGTATCCTCTCAGTGAAGTGGATGATATGAAAATAAAGAAAACCACAAATAGTGCAAATAGTATGAACTATACAAATGTATTATGCACAGGTAATTCGGAAACTCACATTTTCCATAATAAAGTGGGTGGTGGAGAGAACCGCCGATAGAAGCAGGCTGCTGTTGGGTGCTTCACTTTCCCCTCACAGTGTAGTTCAATGCCTTACTGTTCTTACATGTTATTGATGTAAAGTTATTTATTGGTTTATGGTGGCATTAATATTGCAAAAGTAGATGCAGGGTTTTTTTCCCCACCTTCCCCCCCTTTTTCCCCCCGTTATTTGAACATATATATTTATATATATATATATATATATATATATATATATACTGTAAATATTCCTGTATTCTTTTCTTGGGGTTGAGGAGGAGCGCTGGATCTCGTGATATGTGAAAAAATATAAATATATATAGTGCAGATGGTAATTCACTGCTTTAAAAGATGTAAAACATAAGAAATGAACTCACAAAAAACGTATAAAATCACTGCATGTCAGAGATCCTTCTCTCTCTGACTGGAGCCCTTTATGTTACTGGAGTCTGTATCCTCTCAGTGAAGTGGATGATATGAAAATAAAGAAAACCACAAATAGTGCAAATAGTATGAACTATACAAATGTATTATGCACAGGTAATTAGGAAACTCACATTTTCCATAATAAAGTGGGTGGTGGAGAGAACCGCCGATAGAAGCAGGCTGCTGTTGGGTGCTTCACTTTCCCCTCACAGTGTAGTTCAATGCCTTACTGTTCTTACATGTTATTGATGTAAAGTTATTTATTGGTTTATGGTGGCATTAATATTGCAAAAGTAGATGCAGGGTTTTTTTCCCCACCTTCCCCCCCTTTTTTCCCCCGTTATTTGAACATATATATATATATATATATATATATATATATATATATATATATATATATATATACTGTAAATATTCCTGTATATTCATTTGCATGTCTTAGACAGGTCTGCAACCCTGTCTTTCACCATTATCTTTAACCTTAATAGTCGTATATATATATATATACATATATATATATATTTATATATATATATACATACACATATAGTATGTATATATATATATCATACTATGGGGCCTATGCAGAGAGCAGCGCTATTTCGAAATTCGCCATTTTTTGGCGAAAATCGCGCAGAAAGCTGCAGAAAATGGCGAGTTCCGAAAAACGCGCCAATTTTTCTTTTCTATTTGTAAAACTCGCCTCGCGGCTGGCGAGAACCTCAATCTCGCCAGTTTAAAAAATATTCGTATGCAGAGAGGCGCGAACGGCATCTAGCGGCTGTTCGCGCCAATAAAAAGGCGCGATTGTCTCCGTTTTGCCTCGCCAAAAAAAACTGCCGCTCGCGGCCATTGCAAAGGGGAAAAAAAAGGTGCGAATTTGTTTTAACACATTTCTGAAGCGCGCATCTCGCCAATTTAAACTCGCCACACGCATCCATGTTAAACATAGCAGAATTCGCACTTTTCTGCATATGGAGATTAAAACTCTCCAAAAAAGCTACTTTTTAATAAATTCGCCAATTTTAAAATTCGCTGCTCTCTGCATAGGCCCCTAAATGTATATATATAGTCTGTTTTATACACACATACACGTGTGTGTGTGTGTGTATATGTGTGTGTGTATATATATATATATATATATATATATATATATATATATATATATATAGTATAACCCAGAGGTGCGCAAAGTGGGGAGGGGGAGATTTTTCGGGGGGGGGGGGGGTGGCGCGGGCGGTTGCAGAGGCCCCGCGCACTTCCTCGAGGCATTAAAATTAAATGCCGGGGGATCACGTGAGGCCTCTGCAATGCTATTACTTACCTTGACTCTGCCGGCGTCACTCGTGTCCATGGCAACGCGGTGTTAAATTACGCCGCGGGGTCATGTGACGTCACCCTCGTCAAATGCCGCTGCAGGTCACGTAACGCCGCATCAAGGTAAGGGGGGGGGGCGCGAGCACCAACAGAGGGAAGGCAGGGGGGCGAGCTGCAAAAGTTTGTGCTCCCCTGGTATAACCAATAAATAATATAGCTGATATAGCAATCTGGTTGTCGCTAGAGAGAGATTATAATGGCAGTGAGAAATAGTGGCCAGAATTAATAACAGTGCAATTACTAAAAAGTAGCTGTAATAAAATAATAATAAACACTATGCCTAAACACAATAAAAGTCCAGAAAACTAGCTCTAATAGCTATGTTATAACTCAATCATAAAAGGATCCAATTCGGGCGTCCTCTGGAGCCCTGGCAGCTCTCTTCAGGGAAACAACCACCTCCTCGATAGATATCTAAACAAAACAAAAAGAAGAGAAAGCGCCCGCTCCATGTGTAAATTTGGTTTAACAATTTCATTTCCTGGACAAGATAAAAATAACAAACTCACAAACGCCCGTTTGGTAAAAGCATTGTGTGAGACAGGCTCGGGCTCCGTGGTAATCCGGTGGTCAATCCGCAGCTCCAGACTTTGGACGATGACCGGGAAACTCGATAGGCTGCGCCCCTCGCAGTGTGGTCCTCCGGCAATCTGTAGTATGCAGTTGTGATTCCACTCTGTAATTCCGGTGTCTCGTCTTGGTTGTGTACCAACTTCCCTTCCCGGCGTCAAGACGGATAGTGTGGCAATAACGAGAACAAAGTACCTACGCGTTTCTTCAGCACACGGCCGATTTCATCAGGGGATAATGCTACAACTCACTCGTAATGGTTTTATAGTCCTACAGTCCAATTGGTAATGGCATAATAGATCACATGTGTTACTGATTTTAGATAATACAGTAATAGATTCTTGTATGACACACACACACACACATATATATATATATATACACACATACGTATGTATGTATATATATATATTGTGACAGAAAACAGGGGATGGTAATAAATTCCGTATATAGGGCTCCCAGGATACTAGACAGTTTCTATCCTGTTTGGCCTGGGAGTGCAGCCTTATAATACATACACTCCATCCCACAGTTTGGCAAGCGCTGGAACTGAGGGATGAGAGATCCAGACCAGAGTTTGTCTGCTGCCTGATTTCTGTCACCTGTCATGCTAATTAGGAATCAGGTATGAAAGACTGATTTCCTGTTTGCTCTGGTCTCCCCACAAGAGCCAGGATGCTGGAAGGCTGCTGAACTACAGAGGGGAGAAGCCTCTTCCCCAAACAGGTTCAATCTTTCTGTTCATTTGTGTAAGACTGCAAAAGTACCGTGTTTTGATGTTGGAAGTGGAAAAGCCACTTCCAACCCTGAGTCAGGGATATCTAAGTTAAGTTATCGCTCAGGTGAGCAGCTTTTGTTTTGATCTGTTTTCTGTTGTATGCACTGTGGCAGTCTCAGTGCCTGGGACTGAATAAACCAGGCATAGCCTGTTTAAAGGAACAGTACGTGACGCCTCATCATTTAACCTACCCTAAAAGACCGTGTTCTAAACAGTCCCGGACAAACGACGGAGCCCCGGAGTAAGCCGTTTGTCACATATGGTGGAGAATGCGGGCAGAGCACTAGGGGGTCTGCGGGTTGAAGAACTTTGAAAAAAAAAAAAAAAAAGGTTTTTTCATCCTCTGCAAACAAGATGGAAGACGTGGTGGGTGCACTGGTACGCAATGTCGCTGCCCAGAAAGACACGAATGAAACCCAGCAACAGCTGTTAATAGCCCAGCAAGAAACTAATGCAAACCAGCAGCAGACGAATGCAGCCCAGCAACAGCTGCTAATAGCCCAGCAAGAGATTAATGCCAACCAGCAACAGGTGAATGCCAACCAGCAACAGGCGAATGCAAACCAGCAACAGACGAATGAAGCCCTGCAAAACGCGAATGCAAACCAGCAAGAGACAAACCGCTTGCTGAGAGAGGAGCAACAGCGGTTCGCTCAGGGCTTACAGCAGGAACTCGAGATCCTGAGGGGGACTATCAGTAACCTTCCACTGGCAGTGGCAGCCCCAGTTCCGAAAATGACCAGGGCAAGCCACTACCTTCAGAAGATGGGACCCTCGGATGATGTGGAAGCCTATCTTCTCACGTTTGAACGTACGGCACAGAGAGAGGGATGGCCAGAAGCTGAGTGGGCTGGTCTAATCGCACCCTTCCTAAGCGGCGAACCCCAGAAGGCTTACTTTGATCTAGAGCCAGCCGAAGCTAACGTCTATGCAAAATTGAAGTTCGAGATCCTCGCCCGCCTCGGCGTAACCACGGCTGTTCGCGCCCAAAGGTTTCACGCATGGTCCTTCACGATGGATAAAGCCACCCGAAGCCAGATGTATGACCTCATCCACCTCGCCCGGAAGTGGCTACAACCCGAGATCAACTCAGCCAGCCACATCGTGGAACGGTTGGTCATGGACCAGTTCTTGAGGAAACTTCCCTCTGCCTTACGCCGTTGGGTCAGTCGGAGTGACCCCCACAATGCGGATGAGCTTGTGGCCCTCGTAGAAAGGTACAATGCAGCAGAAGAGCACCCACAACCCACAGTCGTGGAGCAACCCCACTACCCGAGGTTCCAGGACTCTTCCAGAGACGGTAAAAGGGTACCGGGGTAAGGGGCGCTGAAGAGCGGCGACCACCTTCACGCAGCACCAGCAACAGTGGTTCGCACACTAAGGGCAATAGCCAACATGGGGAGCCGGGAAAAGGCTCTAAGTGGGACACAGACTATGTACCTAAATGTGTAAATTGTCATGAGAGGGGCCACACAGCAAAAATCTGCCCACTAAATGATGAGCCCATGCAATGCAACAGCGTGGAACCTTATTCGCTGTTGTCCCAATGTATGGGCCCTAGCCCAGAGGACCCCTTGAATAACCATCTGTGGGCATTTGTAAAGGTTAATGGTAAGAGGGTTCGGGCACTTCTTGACTCTGGGAGCATGGTCACACTAGTGTCCGAATACCTCTTGCCCATTAAGAAGAAACAGGGAAACAGTTCACAAAGAGTGGCAATTTGTTGTATACATGGGGATAATCATGAATATTCCACTGTTGATGTTTTTTTTGAAACAGAGTTTGGTTCTTTAGATTTCAAGGTGGGTATTGTACCCAAACTGGCACATGATGTGTTAATAGGGACCGACTTTCCCCATTTTCTAAAAATGTGGTCCCCCGCTCAGAATAGCGCCCAGAGTTCAATAGCGGACCATAACGAAGTATTAGAAGAAACAAATCCTTTCCCTTTTTCAGAAATGGAGGTTGACGAGGGCCCAAATAAGAAGGGGGAAAAGGAGGAGTGCTGTAAAATTCCCTTCCCCATCACTACTTTGGTAGGGAATACCCCAAATCAAGATGTTGAGCAGACACTTACCAACCCAGAACCGGATAAGACCCTCGCTGACCTAGAGGTCAGTCCTGGGAGTTTTAAGAAGGCCCAGTGGGAGGACCCCACATTAGCGGTAGCAAGGGGAAATATACGGGACCAGAATAGTACTCCTGGCCAACCAGATAGGTCACTTGCTTACCCCTACTTCGAGGTAGAGAACGACCTAGTATATCGGGTTGATAAAAGGAAATCAGTTACAACTAAACAATTGTTGGTACCACGGACATTCCGTAATGTAGTATTACACCTCGCACATAGTCATCCATTGGGGGGACACCTAGGGGTGGAAAAGACAAAAGAAAAGGTTCTCCGAAGCTTCTATTGGCCTGGGGTTCTGGCAGAAATTACGAATTATTGTTCCTCATGCCCAGAATGTCAGATCACCGCCCCGTTCAAGGCGTACCGCAGCCCATTGGTACCCCTTCCCATAATAGAGGTACCATTTGACCGGATTGCTATGGATCTAGTAGGACCCCTAATAAAGTCTGCTAGGGGACATCAGCATATATTGGTAATATTAGATTATGCCACCCGATATCCGGAGGCAGTTCCCCTACGTAGCACCTCAGCTAAAAACATAGCAAAAGAGTTAGTAGTTCTGTTTTCCCGGGTCGGGATTCCTAAAGAGATTCTATCTGACCAGGGAACACCATTTATGTCCCAAGTAACGAAAGAGCTATGTAAACTCCTAAAAATCAAGCATCTCAGAACCTCAGTCTATCATCCACAAACAGATGGTTTAGTGGAAAGGTTCAATAAAACCTTAAAGAGCATGTTACGGCGGGCGGTTGATAAAGATGGGAAAAACTGGGATTGTTTGTTACCGTACCTGTTATTTGCCATTAGGGAAGTTCCCCAATCATCCACAGGCTTCTCCCCGTTTGAACTATTGTATGGCCGACACCCAAGGGGCTTACTGGATATAGCCAAAGAGACTTGGGAACACGAGGTTACCCCTTACAGAAGTGTAATAGAGCATGTTGCCCAGATGCAGGACCGCATTGCTGCAGTCCTACCTATAGTGAGGGAACACATGGAGAAAGCTCAAGAAGCACAGAGGAATACATATAATAAGGGTGCTAGGGTCAGAATTTTTTCTCCAGGTGATAGGGTACTAGTTCTGGTTCCCACCGTGGAGAGTAAATTCCTTGCTACATGGCATGGGCCATATGAGGTCTTGGAAAGAGTGGGAGAAGTAAATTATAAGGTAAGACAGCCAGGTAGGAGGAAACCTGAGCAAATTTACCATATAAACCTACTCAAGCCCTGGAAAGATAGAGAAGTCTTGTTAACCCTAGTACCCCCAGGTCCGTCAGAGAATCAAGAAACTGACCCAGAGGTTAGCATAGCTGAAACCCTGTCTGTTCATCAGAAACGAGAGGTTCAGAATTTAGTGAAAAGAAACAAAGAAATCTTCTCTATACGGCCAGGTAGAACTAGCGTAATTGAACATGACCTAGTCTCTGAACCGGGGGTCCGAGTTAACCTTAAACCGTACCGAATCCCAGAGGCCAAAAGAAAGGCTATAAGTTTAGAGGTTAAAAAAATGCTAAAACTAGGTGTAATTGAGGAATCCCAAAGTGGGTGGAACAGCCCTATAGTCTTAGTCCCAAAGCCAGATGGTACAACAAGGTTTTGTAATGACTACCGGAAACTAAACGCGGTGTCAAAATTTGATACTTATCCTATGCCCAGGGTAGATGAACTTGTAGAGAGACTGGG
Source organism: Ascaphus truei (assembly GCF_040206685.1). Lineage (NCBI taxonomy): Eukaryota > Metazoa > Chordata > Amphibia > Anura > Ascaphidae > Ascaphus > Ascaphus truei. Next base: position 263,335 of record NW_027456453.1, read on the forward strand.
CAAAGCCCGATATCTCACAACCCTAGACCTAACAAAAGGGCACTGGCAGGTTCCCCTCACAGAAAGGGCAAAAGAAAAGACAGCCTTCTCAACCCCAGACGGCCTCTTTCAGTATAAGGTGTTGCCTTTTGGCTTACATGGAGCTCCCGCCACATTCCAAAGAATGATGGATAAAATTTTAAAACCACATGCTCGGTATGCTGCCGCCTACCTGGATGATGTGGTAATCCATAGTGAAGATTGGCAATCCCACCTTCCAAAGGTCCAAGCTGTGCTTGACGCAGTCCGGTCTGCTGGACTAACTGCTAACCCCGCTAAATGCACTATTGGTCTGGAGGAGGCCAAGTATCTGGTATATTCTATTGGCAGAGGTTTACTCAAACCCCAAACACTCAAAGTGGAGGCGATACAAAATTGGCCAAGGCCAGTTACAAAAAAACAAGTAAGGACCTTTTTGGGGTTAATTGGGTACTATAGAAGGTTTATTCCCAATTTTGCAACTAAGGCAACCCCACTAACTGACCTCACAAAAGCAAGAGGACCGCTAATGGTAAAGTGGTCCCCCGAAACCGAACAGGCCTTTAGAAGCCTGAAAGAAGCTCTCTGTGCCCAACCAGTGTTGGTCACACCTGACTTCTCCAAAGAGTTCGTAGTCCAAACCGACGCATCTGAGGTAGGGCTGGGGGCGGTACTCTCCCAGGAGTCTCAAGGTGAGGAGCACCCCATCCTTTATTTAAGTAGGAAACTAAATCCCCAGGAGAAAAATTACTCCATAGTAGAGAAAGAGTGTCTCGCAATAAAGTGGGCTGTAGAGACGCTCAAATACTACCTGTTGGGGAGAAAATTCCGGTTGGTCACAGATCATGCACCCCTTACCTGGATGTGTCAAAACAGGGAAAAGAATGCTACAGTGACCAGGTGGTTCCTAAGCCTACAACCCTTTAAATTTTCTGTGGAACACAGGTCAGGGCACAAACATGGCAATGCTGACGGGTTGTCAAGGATGCACTCCCTAATATCCATGGTCGCTCATCCCTCGAGGTCTGAGCTGGGGGGGAGGATATGTGACAGAAACCAGGGGATGGTAATAAATTCCGTATATAGGGCTCCCAGGATACTAGACAGTTTCTATCCTGTTTGGCCTGGGAGTGCAGCCTTATAATACATACACTCCATCCCACAGTTTGGCAAGCGCTGGAACTGAGGGATGAGAGATCCAGACCAGAGTTTGTCTGCTGCCTGATTTCTGTCACCTGTCATGCTAATTAGGAATCAGGTATGAAAGACTGATTTCCTGTTTGCTCTGGTCTCCCCACAAGAGCCAGGAGGCTGGAAGGCTGCTGAACTACAGAGGGGAGAAGCCTCTTCCCCAAACAGGTTCAATCTTTCTGTTCATTTGTGTAAGACTGCAAAAGTACCGTGTTTTGATGTTGGAAGTGGAAAAGCCACTTCCAACCCTGAGTCAGGGATATCTAAGTTAAGTTATCGCTCAGGTGAGCAGCTTTTGTTTTGATCTGTTTTCTGTTGTATGCACTGTGGCAGTCTCAGTGCCTGGGACTGAATAAACCAGGCATAGCCTGTTTAAAGGAACAGTACGTGACGCCTCATCATTTAACCTACCCTAAAAGACCGTGTTCTAAACAGTCCCGGACAAACGACGGAGCCCCGGAGTAAGCCGTTTGTCACAATATATATATATATATATATATAATATATATATATATATATATATATATATATACACACACACATACATCTATTTACACACACACACATACATACATACATATAAAACGGTCTTCTTCGGAGAGAAGAAGATATATATATGTATATACATATATATATATATATATATATATATATACATATGATACGAACCAATCCAAAGACCAGTAAAGAGACAGCACACCGCACGGGGTTAATCCAAAAATCTATATTCACAACATGAAATACACGTAAGCCAACGTTTCGGTCCCACAGAGAGACCTTCCTCAGGGCCGTGCAACCCACAAGTGCAAGTGACCACACATATATACCCTCACCCATAGTGCAATGCAAACAAAGGGAACCAATCACCAACATGCAATCAGACAGAATATGCAACATAGCTGTGCTCCGTGCCCCTCCCCTATTACCTGATTATCCAAATGACTCATCATGACATGAGAGTAGGCACTTAAACTATTAGGAGAAAGACACCCTTTAGACACTGGTCCCAGGGTCTACTGCCCTTGCGGGGGAGGTCGCGCACCGCGCATCTGCAGTGGGCCAAAACATATTGACTGCCGGAGCGCCAGCAAGGAGAGTACGCCGCGCATCACAGCTGTGAGCAGACGCCTCATTGACTCTCCCTGGCCACCAGGGACGCCGGCAGCGCAAAACGCACATGCGCAGTCTGAAAAACCGCCTCGGTGCACAGTTACCCACACACTGACAGTAATAATGGGCTAAACATGGGCTAAACTGGCCACACTTCGTTGTATGCCTATTCTGCAGGTCCCAGTCCCCCCCCGTGGGGGTGACAGGGGCAGGACTTTGCTTAAACAGGAAGCAAGGCTTATTTATGAACTAAGAACTATGACACCTGGTGGCCTAAATGAGGAACTTTCACTTAGCTGCTTTTTGTAGCAGTCTCCCTGCTTTCACTTGATTTTGCATTATGCCTTTTTTATGTTTGTCACTCATACTCTGTTGCATCACTCCCTCTGCACTTTTGCACTTCCTTTGTCCTTATATACTATGGTGATGCTATGCGCTCCTTGTGCTCTATACCTCTACCTGTCCCCCTGTGGTTCACCTTAACGCTCTGTTTATTACTATTCTGTTTAGCCCATTATTACTGTCAGTGTGTGGGTAACTGTGCACCGAGGCGGTTTTTCAGACTGCGCATGTGCGTTTTGCGCTGCCGGCGTCCCTGGTGGCCAGGGAGAGTCAATGAGGCGTCTGCTCACAGCTGTGATGCGCGGCGTACTCTCCTTGCTGGCGCTCCGGCAGTCAATATGTTTTGGCCCACTGCAGATGCGCGGTGCGCGACCTCCCCCGCAAGGGCAGTAGACCCTGGGACCAGTGTCTAAAGGGTGTCTTTCTCCTAATAGTTTAAGTGCCTACTCTCATGTCATGATGAGTCATTTGGATAATCAGGTAATAGGGGAGGGGCACGGAGCACAGCTATGTTGCATATTCTGTCTGATTGCATGTTGGTGATTGGTTCCCTTTGTTTGCATTGCACTATGGGTGAGGGTATATATGTGTGGTCACTTAAACTTGTGGGTTGCACGGCCCTGAGGAAGGTCTCTCTGTGGGACCGAAACGTTGGCTTACGTGTATTTCATGTTGTGAATATAGATTTTTGGATTAACCCCGTGCGGTGTGCTGTCTCTTTACTGGTCTTTGGATTGGTTCGTATCATACTTATTTTCTATGGGACTAGCATCTGCTATTATAACCTTTTCTACTGCAGTGTGCTGACTGACCTTCATGTGTATATATATACATATATATATATGTGTGTGTATATGTGTATTTATATATTTACACACACATATACACACACATAATGTTATAGGTTAGCGGTGCGTGAACTGGGGGGCGGGAGATTTGTCTGGGGGTGCGCGGGTGGGTGCATAGGTCCCGCGCCCCTCCCCAAGGCATTTAAATGAAATGCCGGGGATCACGTGAGGCCTCTGCAACAGTAACACTGACCGGGATTCAGACACGTCTCCATGGCAACGTGGCATCAAATGACACCGCGGTCATGTGACGTCACTCGACCCCGGAGTGTGCTGGCAGGTAGGAGAGGGGGCGCAAGACCGGGGGAGGCCAGGCAGGGGGACGCAGCTTCAGAAGTTTGCGCTCCCCTGTTATAGATTACCATGCCAACAAATTGTAATAGTGCTACAGGGATCAATAAATATTACATTTAATACTTAATTATTGTGATGTTTCTAATCTACTGTGTGTTACAAATAACATTAATATCTTACAACTGAATACATTGCAATAATGTGATACCTATTTATTTGTGATTTAAAGTGTGTTACATAGTGATAAATTATCTAATAAATAAATCTTAAACTAATCCCACACAGTGACTACTTAATTCTGTGAATAAATGTGTTTTTAATGTCATTACTATGAAGGAGATGAAGATATAGTGTATATATAAATTCCTACCTGCAAACGCCGTCTTAGCCTGTCAGAATACGCGCAGAGTGACCTGTCGTGACACGTCAGGTCACTCTGTAACCGAACCCGGATCTGTGACGCATATGTACTGAGGTGGGGTTGGATCCCCCACGGTTATTTCTTGTTTTATTAATAAATAATTTACTATATTTTAATCTCTGGTGCGCATTGTGTGCATTTTTCTTCTTGCCTGCACAGTGCTTCAGATGCTGCATCTGAAAAAATGCCGGTGGATCGGGATGTGAGGTAGGGAAGTGACGTCCGCGCCGGAACGTTATTGCCACGCCTCCAAATATTCATTGCCACACCCCCAAATCGCTCTGAAGCATACCCTGCAAAGCCATAAAAAAGCTCAGACTTCAGCAAGTGTATTGCAGCGTGTGCGCCTTCCCTCCGTCTGAAATACTATAGACGCAGCCTTATCGACGCTTACTAAATAGGCCCGTGTCTCTCTCTCTCTCTGTGTCTCTCTGTGTCTCTGTCTCTCTCTCTGTGTGTCTCTGTCTCTCTCTGTGTGTCTCTGTCTCTCTCTGTCTGTCTCTCTGTCTCTCTCTGTCTGTCTCTCTGTGTCTCTCTCTCTCTCTCTGTGTCTCTGTCTCTGTCTCTCTCTCTCTCTCTCTCTCTCTGTGTCTCTGTCTCTCTCTGTGTGTCTCTGTCTCTCTCTGTGTGTCTCTGTCTCTCTCTGTGTGTCTCTGTGTCTCTGTGTGTGTCTCTGTGTCTCTGTCTCTCTCTGTGTCTCTGTGTCTCTGTGTGTCTCTGTTTCTCTCTGTGTGTCTCTGTGTGTGTCTCTGTATCTCTGTCTCTCTCTGTGTCTCTGTGTGTGTCTCTGTGTCTCTCAAATCAAATCAGCTTGATTGGCATGTCAAAAAAACATTTCAGTATTGCCAAAGCATGAGTAATAGGGGGTGTGGGACAATGATTACACGAATACTAGGGGGTACGGTATAATGGTTATACAGTACATTACTTTTGTCTCTCTCTCTCTGGGCCTCATGCAGAGAGCATCGTTATTTCAAAATTCGCCATTTTTTGTACAATTTCGCGCAGAAACCGGCAGAAAATGGCGAGTTACGAAAAACGCGCCATTTTGTTTTTTCTATTGCTAAAACTCGCCTCGCGGCTGGCGAGAACCTCCGTCTCGCCATTTTTAAAACTCTCCGAATGCAGAGAGGTACGAACGGCATGTAGCGGCTGTTCGCGCCAGGGAAATGGCGCGATTTTCTCATTTTTGCCGCGCCAGGAAAACTTGGCAATAAAATGGCGCTCGCCGCCTATAGCAAAGGGGGGAAAAAAGCCGCGATTTTTTTTTTACACATTTCTGAAGCGCGCATCTTTCCCATTCAAACTCGCCACACACATCCATGTTAAACATAGCTGAATTCGCACTTTTCTGCATATGGAGAATAAAACTCTCCAAAAAAGCTACTTTTTATGAAATTCGCCAATTTGAAAATTCTATGCTCTCTGCATGAGGCCCTCTGTGTCTGTCTCTCTCTCATTCTCTGTGTCTCTCTCATTCTCTGTGTCTCTCTCATTCTCTGTGTCTCTCTCATTGTCTGTCTCTCTCTCATTCTCTGTCTCTCTCTCATTCTCTGTCTCTCTCTCATTCTCTGTCTCTCTCTCTCATCCCTGTATGATAGGTATGTTCCAACTCTATTTTTTGCTCTTCTTTTCCGTTTGAGAGGAGGGAGTCCCTCACCTCTTCAGCCACACACCAGGAACGCTGGATTGCTTTCAGACGCTCGGAGAGGCGGATACAGTCGTGGATTGCAGGCACTGATTTATCTGGTAAGTACCGCAAACATGCTTGAACAAGGGCCGTAGACATTTTATTTGATGGTTTAGATTACCATTGTCTGTGGTTGTTAGTTATTGGTATTAGAGTTTTTTGATGTTGTTACGAATCAAGTACATTTTGAAGTAGTAATCCCCTCCGAACTGGGCATTCCTGGCCAATAATGCCCTGGCTGTAAGAGTTGAAGGGCCCAAGCAAAGCCCCCACCTCTATACACACTAACACTGCAGGGGCATCAAAGTGTCTCATTGTCATGGCAACGGGGGGTGTCACGTGATGTAATTTGTTTAATAAATTATTTTTTAAGGTGTCCCGGTTTTTCATTTTCGAAATCTGGTCACCCTATGTATTTATGCTGCATTCAGTGTTGTAATGTGCTGTAATTGGGTTACATGGCGTACATAGTGTATATACCGCATTCAGGGTAAGTGCTGTATGTGGATTATAAAGTGTATATATGCTTCATTCAGGGTTATAAAGTCGTTTATAGAGTATATACTGCATTCACGGTTACGTGCGGCATGTGGAGTATAAGGTGTATATATGCTGCATTCAGTGTTATAATGTGCTTTAAGTGGGTTACATGGCGGGTATAGTGGATATACTGCATTCAAGGTTACGCGCCGTATTGGATTATAACGGGTATATATGCTACAGTCAGGGTTATAATGTGCGGTATTTGGGTTACAGGGGTGTATACGGTACCGCAGTGGTGGTGGCGTGCTGTATTTGGATTATATGGTATACACTGCGATCATGGTTACGTGCTGGGTTCTGAATATAATGTTTATAGACCACATGCGCGGTTACATGACGGGTTTGGATTATATGGTGTATATACTTATCCCCCCTCATCCACTGATGAAGTGACCACATTGCGTCACGAAACGCGTATGGAGAGGGAGGAGCTAGAACTGACACGGTCTTCAGAAGCAGGAGCATAGCGATCAGGAGAGACGCCAGAGTGTGACATCAGAGTGTGACATCACGAGGCGTAGCGCGGGCTGACGGCAGTTACCCAGAGAGGTGAGCAGAGCACATTCTGCAGTGCTGGCCACCTCAAGCTGAGATAGAGGAAGCTATAGCAAATAGAGGGGGCGAATCTCGCAGAGTAACTACTGAGAGTTAGACGCCACTTCAGGGTTTGCAAACAACAATAGCGCCATCCTCCCAGAAGCCTGCCTACCTGATTGTATCAAGCTGCGGACAGCACGTTGTCAGCTGTTTTTACACAGCCTGGTTTATGTGAGTAAGCCCTTGGCTGTTTTTTATTTTTATTGTAATAAATTTTTATCAATCTGCACCATCATCTTCCATGTTATTTCCTTTCTGGGAACACATGGGAACTATGACCAAGTGGTAATGCTGTGAACAGACAGAAAACCTGGAGGATAGACATACAACACGTGGCATTCGTGATATCTGGAAGAGAAGAGGTTAAAAGCACAGATTGTCTCAAAGGAACAATAACACAGCAAGTCTGTAAGTTCATTACTTTAATCTGTTGTGGAGTTATTTATGGATTCTTGTGGCTGCGCAATGGTCTTTTCCTTTTTGTCCATTACATACTAGGAGGAGTTCGGAACCAGCAGCCAGCAATTGGATCACCATCGCTCCATCAGCTGGAATATTGAAAAGAACTTTCCATATCTATATGGACTAATCATTGGACTGGGGTATTGTTGTAGCCTGAAGCGCCGGGTCATTACATTTTTTGTACAAAAGATAGGGCGATGGAAGTCTAACAGATACCGGTCCTATATCAGGCCCGCATTATCTGGTATTTAGCGTGCTTGGATAAACCCCCTCATCCTCTTTATGCCTTCACAGACGCCGCACCCACTTGGATAATCGGAGACTCGCTTATACACTGGGCAGAGAAGCGGGCCGTCAAACGCCCATGCGGGGCTAACCTCGGGTTGCGAACGGAGGAGGCAAATGTGGTATGGGGGGGAGGTAGGGGGCTGCGGTGGGCTCAGTTGCTCCCGCGGCTAATGGTGATGGGCAGGGATAGGAGGGCGCCGCAGATCTTGCTCCTCCACGTCGGGGGCAACGACCTGGCCGCTCGACGCTACTTCGAGCTGGTTAATTCAATAAAACACGACCTAGCCCTCATGCTCGCCCGTTGGCCAGAAGTACAGATCGTTTGGTCGGACATATTGTGCAGGAGAGTGTGGAGGGGCGCAAGGGCACCGGGCGCCATCGACTGAGCGCGGGTCAAACTGAACAAGATGGTGGGGAAGTTTGTGACGCAGTGTGGGGGATGGCAGATCACCCATCCCGAGTTCGACAACAAGTCAACTGGCCTGTTCCCGGCCGACGGCACACACTTATCCGAGATAGGGGCGGACTTGTTCAATAACGAATTGCAGGAGGGGCTGGAGAGGGTCCTTGCGGGGTTGGCGGCACGGTCTAATTTAAGGAGGTTTAAATAGAGCCGTGAGTGGCGGCAGTTCGGGGTTAAGTGCTTGTCCTTGCCAGATGGGCTCGGGGCGGGCGTCGCCCGGGGGTAGGAGCGATTGGGCGGGGTCAAGCTAACGTGACACCCGGGAACCCACTCGCGACAACGGCCGGCTCTTTAGGGGTCGGCCGGGTACGGGGGTGGCAGGCCAAGGCCTGGCTGACCCTCTGACCCCACTCTGGCTTGGACTAGCGCTTACTCCAGTATTATGATTGTTAATAAACAAAGCCGCAGCCTTTTATACCTCCAAACTGAGTCTGTCATTACTTGTCTGTTATATGTGGGTACCGTTTCCAAGTGGGAGGGGGTCCCTCGCAGCCTCCCTGGTCAAGCAATCCCTCCAGCCAATTAGGCGAGGGAAGCCCATGACCAGGGGCAAGCCCCCCTCCCCCCTCACCTCGCTGGGATCTCTGGGCCGCCGTCGCGGCCCCCCCTGGGGGGGGGGAGGGGACAGGCCTAGGGCAGTACAAAAGAGACAGCCGGGAGCTGAATCTTCCATTCTGCTCCCGGTCTGCTGCGAAGTATCCAACCCACCCACCCCATTAGCAAGACAGTCGGGGGCAGACGCTTGCCCCCGGCCACTCCGTGGAGTATTTACAATTCCCTTGGTGATAAGCTGTCTGCACTACCTGTAAGCTGTAACATGTACCATCATATTTTACAGGGCAGTGTCCGAAGATCTCCCGAGAAACAAAGGACTGAAGTTCCTTCAGGAGGCTCCAGTTGGTCATTTTACCACTGTCGCGGCGGCAGTTCGGGGGTAAGTGCTTGTCCTTGCCAGATGGGCTCGGGGCGGGCGTCGCCCGGGGGTAGGAGCGATTGGGCGGGGTCAAGCTAACGTGACACCCGGGAACCCACTCGCGACAACGGCCGGCTCTTTAGGGGTCGGCCGGGTACGGGGGCAGAAGGCCAAGGCCTGGCTGACCCTCTGACCCCACTCTGGCTTGGACTAGCGCTTACTCCAGTATTATGATTGTTAATAAACAAAGCCGCAGCCTTTTATACCTCCAAACTGAGTCTGTCATTACTTGTCTGTTATATGTGGGTACCGTTTCCAAGTGGGAGGGGGTCCCTCGCAGCCTCCCTGGTCAAGCAATCCCTCCAGCCAATTAGGCGAGGGAAGCCCATGACCAGGGGGCAAGCCCCCCTCCCCCCTCACCTCGCTGGGATCTCTGGGCTGCCGTCGCGGCCCCCCCTGGGGGGGGGGAGGGGACAGGCCTAGGGCAGTACAAAAGAGACAGCCGGGAGCTGAATCTTCCATTCTGCTCCCGGTCTGCTGCGAAGTATCCAACCCACCCACCCCATTAGCAAGACAGTTGGGGGCAGACGCTTGCCCCCGGCCACTCCGTGGAGTATTTACAATTCCCTTGGTGATAAGCTGTCTGCACTACCTGTAAGCTGTAACATGTACCATCATATTTTACAGGGCAGTGTCCGAAGATCTCCCGAGAAACAAAGGACTGAAGTTCCTTCAGGAGGCTCCAGTTGGTCATTTTACCACTGTCGCGGCGGCAGTTCGGGGGTAAGTGCTTGTCCTTGCCAGATGGGCTCGGGGCGGGCGTCGCCCGGGGGTAGGAGCGATTGGGCGGGGTCAAGCTAACGTGACACCCGGGAACCCACTCGCGACAACGGCCGGCTCTTTAGGGGTCGGCCGGGTACGGGGGCAGAAGGCCAAGGCCTGGCTGACCCTCTGACCCCACTCTGGCTTGGACTAGCGCTTACTCCAGTATTATGATTGTTAATAAACAAAGCCGCGGCCTTTTATACCTCCAAACTGAGTCTGTCATTACTCGTCTGTTATATGTGGGTACCGGTTCCAAGTGGGAGGGGGAGGGGGTCCCTCGCAGCCTCCCTGGTCATGCAGGAGACAGAAAGGTAGATAGAGACACAGACAGAGAGCTACCAGAGAAGGTGTTACATGGGTGAGTGCTGAGTTATTACTGTGACTCTCTGATGCTAACATGACATTAGGTTCTGGGCTCTGCGTCCCACACATGATGAACACCATGACTGTATAAAACTGAGGGGTACATATATATGTATATATATATAGCAACTGTAAATATTACTGTATGTTCATTTGCATGTCTTAGACAGGTCTGCAACCCTGTCTTTCCCCATTATCACCCAGCATACAGCGCTTCCACTGCAGCAAGGGATTCTGGGAAATGACATGCAAATGAGCACTCAGTGCCACCTTTTGTCTCAAGCTCGTATTACACAAGCCAATCCTCAAGCCAATGCATGCTGTTTTAAACACAGCTTTTAGACAGAGGCTGGGATGAGATGCAAAGCCATTAAACCCACTCACAGACATTTTTTTTTTTTTACGGTTCACATATTAACAACCATTTAGTATCATTTTACAGAAAATAATAAACCGAAAACATCACTATACAATCCTTATATTGCCAAGACAAAAACCAACCCAAAGGCACAAAACCATTCTAAAAAGCCAAACAAAACAACACATTCCAAGGCATCATCTGTGCATCTACTACCAAACACACTCAATGCAAAAAAATATGATTACTTCCCATTTCTACACACGACTTTTCGTACTTTCCACAGGACATTTAACATTGCATCTAATTACTTCACGTGTCCCAGCAATTTCTCTAACGCCTCACGGATATGATACGTACTACATTGTATTCCTAATTTTCTTACTTCCTCTTTAGACACCTCTGCTTTTGTGAACTGTACTTTCAGCCATTCCGTTTTTGAAACATTTAACCCTAAGTCACCTGCTTCTTTATTTATATTATTTATCACCTCTTTTACATGCCACTCCCTCGCCTTCCTTTCTCTCTCGCTTTCATAACTTACTTTTGTTCTTCCACTAAGGCCTGCCTTTTCTCCTTTTCCCCCTTTACTTTCCCTAATCTCTCCCCCTTCACCCCCACTCTGTTGGCCTGCCTTTCCATCACTTTCATTCCCACTTACTCCACTTACACTTCTCTGTATTTTAGTTCCCTCCACGCTTATCTGGCTTTGTGAGGACGAGCTATTGCCCTCACTTCTCTCCTTCTCTCTCACCTCTCCCCTAGCCTCTTTTATTTTAACCCACTGTACATGCTCCTTTTTTAATTCTTCATACTGCTCTTTTGTCAGCTGTTTTCTTTGGTACATCAGTTTTTCTAATCTTTCTATTATCTGTTCCTCACTACTCCCCCCATGCTGCTTCCGAAAAATACCAACCCAAAATAGAACATCTCCCACTGCGTCTTCAAAATGTTCCATCTTCACTTTTAGGGTTACTTTCCCTGATACTTTTACAACTTTACCCTCTACACCTTCCTCTCTAGGCTCCCCTTTACTCTGGCTATCCTTATCTTCTTTTGTTTCTATCCCTTGCAGATTTTTACGCTTTTCAGCTTTTTTCCCTCCTATTTCCATTTCCTCCTCCAAGACATCTTGGGGACCTTCCCTCCCCCTCTGTGCATCTTGAAACTCCATACTTTCCGCCCAGCTAGGTTCCACCACACTCAATGACCGTGTTTCCCCCTCCCCCGCATCTTTCTGATGCACTGCTCCCGTCTCCTCCCCTCCCCCCACCTCCAGTTTCTGGGCCAAGGAGTCCAGGAAGAGATCTTCCTCTTTTTTCTCCACGATATCACTTATAGAACCCGCCAAACCCTCTATTGGGCCACTTGCTAGCATTTCTTCTCTTCTTAAATCCTCCTCATACATTGCTGTTATAGCAGGATCACGCCCTCCCTCTTGGGAACTCCATCTCACAAATTCCCAGACCCTCAACTGTCTCTTCCTTTTCGTCTAGCACACTGTCCCCTTTTGCTGCCTGGGCATATGTCCTTTTAGTGCACTGCCGTGCCAAGTGTCCTTCCTCTCCGCATAGATGGCATCTCTTAGGGACTCCACAGTTGGCTGCAGTATGTCCCTCTTCCCCGCAATTACGGCACACAATTCCCGTTCTGGTGCAACCCTCCTTTGTATGTCCATAAGTGTGGCAATGCCTGCAATATAGAGGCTGTCCCGAGTAAAACAAAAATCCTCTGTCTCCTCTAATATTGAACATGGTCGGTGGGTGTGTCACTCCTCCCGCACATGATGGATCCCGTCTGAACCGTACCCAGAAACGTCTCTTCCCGTTGAACATGCCATACGGATTTTTTAGTTCTTCACCTCCTCTAATCATTTCACAATACCGTTTCAAAAAAGTCACAATCTCCTCTTTCCTTGCATACCGTGTGTACATGTGAAGTACAAGTGGTCTCTCCTCCAGCATAAAATTTGGGATTACCTTTACATGCAAATGAACATACAGTAATATTTACAGTTGCTTTATGCTTTACTGTGGAGGGTTTTTGTCACTTTCTTTACCCACCATAACCTTAATAGTAGTGGTGATTACCTAGTCTAGTCTCAAACCTGCTTTGCCATTAAGACCAACCCCACACTGATGAGACCCATCAAGGTCGAAACAGCGGTGTAGCTGAGACTGTGCCCCCTTGGCCTTGAGTCATCGTTCCGGAAGGGACTTAAGACTCATGCTGCTATTAGGGGGGTACGCCATCTCAGGCAGCGGGAGGTGATCAAGAGCGGACAAGGAGAGAGAGAGAGAGAGAGAGAGAGAGAGAGATGGTGAAGTGCCGGCACCTTGGCCTTGGGGGATCGTCCTGATGGACTAAACCCCCTCGCTGCTTTTGGGGTGCCGCACCAGATCCTTGACGGTTGGACAGACGGAGCATGACAGCTTGAGCACGGGGCGGTCAGGAGCGGACAAGCACGTGAGCAGGAGAGAGAGAGAGTGACGGGCCGACGCCTTTGCCTGGGGGGATCGCCATAATAGGCTTAACCCCGCTGCTGCTATTAGGGCGTCGCACCGAAGCTCAGGATGACGAGGACAAAGACGGCGGCGATGGAGAACCGAAAGCAGACCATCAGATTCCTGGTGGTTGAGGCGGAGAGAGCCCAGGTGAGACTCCAGTATATCGTGGAGGAGATCTTGATTGACCTGGTGGAGATGAAGATTGCACAAGTCTACTGTCTGCAGGACTTCCAGGAAGAGGGAATCTTTGATGTGACCTTCCGCAAGGAGGAGGACTGCTTGAGTGCATATGAGAGATGCAAGAAAAACGCGAGTGACCAGAGGATGAAGGGGATCAGTGTTATCCCAAGTTTTTTGTTGGAGGAAAGAAGCATAATTGTGCACATGTATGATCCTTTTGTGAAGAAGGAGATAGCCTTGTTTTTGAGACATTATTGTGCAACTGTAAGAGATGGTGAAGAACTTTTGAATTGCTATGGGATATTTAATGGCAAGCGGGAATTTCACGTACGTCTAAGACCGGACCCAGCATGTGCAGGGGGAGTGATGCACCCCCCTGCTGTTTTCAAGGTGGGTGGGAAAAAAGGCTTTTTGGAATATTGGGGCCAACCCAAGAGATGTAAGAACTGTCAACAATATGGACATTTGGAAGAGAGATGTGGGGAGGTGGGAATGGTGTGTCACAACTGTGGTAAAGAGGGTCATGTGGCTGCAAAATGCAGAGTACAAAAGAAATGTGACTTTTGCTATGAGTCTGGACATTTGGCGAGAAAGTGTTTAAAGAAGAGTGAGATTTGGTGCACAAAAAGGACAAGTACGATGTCATCAATTGTGGGTAATCGTGCTAGACAAATGATGAGACAGAGTCCGGAAAAGACTAATGTACAGGTGCAGAATAGTGAGAAAGGTCAGCTCAGAGGTTATGTCAGTGAGGATGGAAAGGGAAAAGAAGGAGAGGCGGGAAAAGTTTTGGAGTTTGTGAGTGAAATATTGTGTGAGTCTGAAGAGAAGGAAGTATATCAGCTTACAACAGAGGAGAGGTTATTTTGTGACTTTCTGTGTGATTATAAAGAGAATGAAGAATGTCAGCCAAGAGTAGAGGAGGAGGTAGAGATTGAGAGGGGAAGTAAGAAGGGTCTTTCTGTGGAAAGGGAAAAGTTAGTGGAGGAAGACTGTGAGGACGATTGGATAATTAGACATGTAGCAGAGGTAGAAGCAGCATCCTGTAAAGCAAAAGAAGAGGAGAGGAGGAGAGAAGAGTTTTGTTCAGGGGAAGAGGTGGAAAAAGTTTTGGAGTTTGTGGGGATTGTAAATGGGGAGGAAATAATGGAATGGGTGTATGTTAAAAAGCAGGAAAAGCAGAAAAAAACAGAAAAAGAAAGCAAAAATAAAGAAAGGAGGTTTAGAAAAGAAATAGAGGTATAACATTATGTAAAGAAATGAAGAGGAAAAAGAGAAAGAAAATGTAATGAGAATAGTATATACAGGGAGAATATGCGAATGTAGGTGGTGTTAGTTGAAGGTGTGGAAAAGTGGTTTTGTTGTGTGTTTAGAAGGAAAAGCTGTGGAATGACAAGATAAATTCTGACCTTTTTTGTACAGAAAGTAATGTATTTACAGTATGTGTTTTTGAAGAAATGTAATTATGTGATTTAGTATCTTTTGGAAAAGTTCTCATTTTCTGTTTGTAAATATATGTGATGTGAATAAAACTTTTTAAAAGAAAAAAAAAAAAAAAAAAGCTGAGCCTGTGTCCCCTTGGCCTTGAGTCATCGTCCCTTCGGGGACTAAAGACTCCTGCTGCTTTTGGGGGGGCACGCCATCTCGAGCTAAGAGGAGTGATCCTGAGCGAGCGGTTCTGAGCGAGCGGATGCGGAAGTGAGGGGCCGGCACCTTTGCCCTGGGACATCGCCTTTACTGGCTAAAGTCCCTTGCTGCTTTTGGGGTGCCGCACCTGAGCTTGGGAGAGCAGAGATGACATCGCAAGCTGGAATGCGCAATTCCATTCGGTTCCTGATCGAGGAGACCGAGAGAAGTCGAGTGAACCTGCTGTGGATAGTGGAGAAGGTGCTGAAGCAATTGATCGGTCTGGACACTGAGAGGATCTTCTGCCTTCAGGATTTCCCTGCACAGGGGATTTATGACCTGACCTGTCATCAAGTAGCGGATGTTTGGTGCACTTTTGAAAAGTGCAAGGAGAAGTCTGGTGATCCGATCTTACATGGCATCAAGGTAATTCCAAGTTTTATGCTGGAGGAGAGACCACTTGTACTTCACATGTACACTCCGTATGCAAGGAAAGAGGAGATTGTGACTTTTTTGAAACAGTATTGTGAAATGATCAGAGGAGGTGAAGAACTTAAAAACCCATATGGCATGTTCAACGGGAAGAGACGTTTCTGGGTACGGTTGAGACGGGATCCATCATGTGCGGAAGGAGTGACACACCCACCGGCCATGTTCAATATCAGAGGAGACAGAGGATTTTTGTTTTACTCGGGACAGCCTCTATATTGCAGGCATTGCCACACTTATGGACATACAAAGGAGGGTTGCAGGAAAACGGGAATTGTGTGCCGTAATTGCGGGGAAGAGGGACATACTGCAGCCAACTGTGGAGTCCCTAAGAGATGCCATCTATGCGGAGAGGAAGGACACTTGGCACGGCAGTGCACTAAAAGGACATATGCCCAGACAGCTAAAGGGGACAGTGTGCTAGAAGAAGAGGAAGAGACAGTGGAGGGTCAGGGAATTTGTGAGATGGAGAGTTCCCAAGAGGGAGGGCTTGATCCGGCTATAACAGCAGGAGGATGGATTTAAGAGGAGGATTTAAGAAGGGAAGAAATGGTAGAGAGTGGCCCAATAGAGGGGGAGGTGGAAGTGGAAATAATGGACACGACCGGACCCAAGAAAGGGGCGCAAAAACTAAGTTTACAAAGTGACAATGATGTTTGTACAGTTGATGGGGAGGGGAAGAGTGAGCTACGGCAAGATAAGGTGACGAAGTCAAAGTTTTGTGCGCTGGATTTGTCCAGTATTGACGTTAGTAGGGAAGAGGAACAGACCGTGAGTAAAGGAAAAGAGGAAAATAAGAAGTTAGATAGGGAAGCGCAAGAAACTGAGGAGAAGGCAGGCCCTGGTGGTGCGAGTGGAAAAGGTAAAGAGGGAAAGAGTAAGTGTAAAGGGTTTGTTGTTAATGGAAGCAAAAACGAGTCTTCGCAAGGGATAGAAACAAAGGATCATAAGGATTGCCAGAGTAAAGTGGAGCCTAGAGAGAAGGGTGTAGAGAGTAAAGTTAAAAAAATATCAGGGAAGGTAACCCTAAAAGAGAAAATGGAACAATTTGAGAACGCAGTGGGAGATGTTCTGTTTTGGGTGGGTATTTTCCGGAAGCAGCATGGGGGTAGTAGTGATGAACAGATAATAGAAAGATTGGAAAAAATGATGTACCAAAGAAAACATCTGACAAAAGAGCAATATGAAGAATTAAAAAAGGAGCATGTACAATGGGTTAAAATAAAAGAGGCTAGGGGAGAGGTGAGGGAGAAAGAGAGTAGCGAGAGCAACAGCTCGTCCTCACAAAAAAGTCAGATAAGCGTGGAGGGAACTAAAATACAGAGAAGTGTAAGTGGAGTAAGTGGGAACGAAAGTGAAGAAAAGGCAGGCAAAAAAGGGATTGTACAGGCAAAAGAGGCAAATTCTGCGGGAGATAGTAAGGGGAGGAGCACCCAGGGAAAGGATGAAGTAGGGCTTACAAAGGAAGAGGTTTTGCACAATCAACTTGCGAGGGGATTTGGGCGGAGATATTGGGATGTGAAAGAGGCAAGGGACGGGTATGAAAAAAGTGTGATGTCTGGATTCCAGTTAGAGGAATGTAAGAGAGGTTTGGAACGTATGGAGAAAGAATTAAAACAGATGATCGCATCACATGAGAATAGAGAAAGGGTTTTTGTTTTTAAATGAAAGAATCTTGAAGTATATGGTTCTTATCTTTGTATGATGTTTTGGTTATAGGGTTTTTTCGTAAAGTTATGTTTTTTTTTATCCTTCTGAAAAGTTTATCTTTGTGTTTGTATATATCTGAAGGATGAAGGAAGAAAATGTAAATATATTATGTTTTGGTGTCTTTCTAATGTTGGGTGACTGTTGTCACTATGGTGTGTTTTTTTGGTTTCCCAAAAAGTCTGTAAACTTAAAAAAGTTGTTGAATAAAAAAGTTAAAAAAAAAAAAGGTTGAAACATGTCTGTGAGTGGGTTTAATGGCTTTGCATCTCATCCCAGCCTCTGTCTAAAAGCTGTGTTTAAAACAGTGTGCATTGGCTTGAGGATTGGCTTGTGTAATACGAGCTTGAGACAAAAGGTGGCACTGAGTGCTCATTTGCATGTCATTTCCCAGAATCCCTTGCTGCAGTGGAAGCGCTGTATGCTGGGTGACAATGGGGAAAGACAGGGTTGCAGACCTGTCTAAGACATGCAAATGAACATACAGTAATATTTACAGTTGCTTTATGCTTTACTGTGGAGGGTTTTTGTCACTTTTTTACCCACCATAACCTTAATAGTGTGTGTATATCTATCTATCTATCTATCTATCTATCTATCTATCTATCTATCTATCTATCTATTTGTGAAAGTGTTCTGTGGCCGTGTCTGTATGTGTCTCCCTGTGTCCCCTGTGTCCCTAGCGGCAATCCCATTGGCTCCCTTGGCCCGCCCCCGCACACCTCTCATTGGCCGGACACACACATACACTCACACAGAGATACACACACACACGGAGACACACACAGGCAGGACACGGAGACACACACAGGCAGGACACTGAGACACACACAAAGATACACACACACTGAGACACATACAGATACACACACACACACACACACACTGAGATACACACACACTGAGACACACACAGATACACACACACACACACACACACACACACACTGAGATACACACACACTGAGACACACACAGATACACACACACACACTGAGATACACAGACAGGACACAGATAGACAGACAGGACACATACACATATACAGACAGGACACACACACACACACACACACACACACACACACACACACACACACACACCACCCCCCCCTCTGTCCATCCCCCCCATCACGTGCGCCGCCCTGCACCGGCTCCAGACGGAGGGGAAGCACGGCCCTCCTACCCCAGCCGCTTCCTTACCTCCCCGGCGCTACCTCCCCCTCAGGTAAGTAACTGCGCGTCCCGCCTCAGCTTATGGCGCCAGTAACTCTCCCATTTCAGGCGCGCAGCCTCGCGCCTCAGGCCCACACAGGCCCACACAGGCCCACACAGGGTGCTTCCTGCCGCCGGCTGCACGCCTCACTCAGCCGGACGGCACATCGGGGGACAAGTGGGCGCCGGCGGGGGGGAGCGCGAGTCACGGGGAACGGGGGGGGGGGCGAGTCATGGGGAATGGGGGGGGGGAGCCGCGAGTCACGGGAAACGGGGGGGGACGCGAGTCACGGGGAACGGGGGGGGGGGGGCGAGCCGCGAGTCACGGGGAACTGAGGGGGGGGGGGCGAGCCACGAGTCACGGGGAACGGGTGGGGGGGCGAGCCGCGAGTCACGGGGAACGGGTGGGGGGGCGAGCCGCGAGTCACGGGGAACGGGGGGGGGGCTTTGTGTTTTTCAATCAGATCGCCCAACAAATGTAACCCCCCTTCCTTGGGCTATTGTGAACTAATAGTAATAGCATGTTTATTAGGCCAAGGGGGTGATGTAGCGAGGCAAATTGTTGCAAGGTCTTTGCGCCCAAGTTTGGTGCCGGGATTTGAAGGGTGACAACAGGAGGAGTTAGGGAAGAGTTCCCCCGCGTTATACACGGCTGTAGCAGACGTTTTTTGTGTGTGCGTTATGAGGGACGTAATGACACCTGCCTTAACTGTCCAAGCAGTGTGTCGATCCCCCCCCTCCCCTTTCTCCCCCCCCTCCCCTTTCTCCCCCCCCCTCCCCTTTCTCCCCCCCCTCCCCTTTCTCCCCCCCCTCCCCTTTCTCCCCCCTCCCGCTCCCCTTTCTCCCCCCTCCCCTTTCTCCCCCCTCCCGCTCCCCTTTCTCCCCCCTCCCGCTCCCCTTTCTCCCCCCTCCCGCTCCCCTTTCTCCCCCCTCCCGCTCCCCTTTCTCCCCCCGCTCCCCTTTCCACCACCCCCTCCGCTCCCCTTTCCCCCCCCCTCTGCTCCCCTTTCCCCCCCCCCCTCCGCTCCCCTTTCCCCCCCCTCCACTCCCCTTTCCCCCCCCTCCTCCGCTCCCCTTTCCCCCCCCCCGCTCCCCTTTCCCCCCCCCTCCGCTCCCCTTTCCCCCCCCCTCCGCTCCCCTTTCCCCCCCCTCCAACGCTCCCCTTTCCCCCCCCTCCTCCGCTCCCCTTTCCCCCCCCCTCCTCCGCTCCCCTTTCCTCCCCCCCTCCGCTCCGGGAGTGTCTCTAGCTTTGAATCATTACAACTCAAAGCTGGATTCCGATTGGCTCACACACATCAGGGGGTGTTCCAACCCATATCCACCCTTTGGATTAACATGCTCAAAGGTTGCTTAGGCCTGCCCCTGAATATTGCTACTATACTCAGAGCTGAAATGCAAACAGGCTAACTGAAGGAATTAACCTTTCCACTGCCTGTTCTAACAGGACTGACAGAGGAAAGGCCCAGAATTAGCAATAGATGCCGAAGGCCAGGCTATATATATGTAGAAAAGCACTTTATGCCCCATGTTAGAGTGTAGCCTTTTCCCCATACAGTAAGGCTGAGTTCAGCGTGGCTGCTGCGGCAGCGTGCGTCCACGCGCACCTCCCCCGCGTGCTCCTGCAGCCTGGCGATCTGTGTTCAGGCTGCAGGAGTCGGGTCGCGGCATTTGGGGGCTTGGCGGGGGGAACGTGTCACGGAGCTGGTTCGCTGAACCAGCTCACGTGATGCGACTGCAGCCCCAAATATCATTTCTGGTTACAGCGGCGTCAACGCTGCACTTTACCGCCGGTGGAGTTTTCAGTTTGAACACTCCCACCAAACAATCTAAAATTGCGACGGACGTGCGCACGCACGCGTCGCGTAGCAGCCACCCCGAACACGGCCTTAGAAAGGCAGCCAGTAATGTAATGTGTGTTTTAGCATTTCTTTGCATGCAGGCACAGTAATTCACTTAGCTGCGTTGTCTGCAGAGAAATGCAGGGTCGTGACAAAGAGCTGGGAGCAGCTAAGTGCCGGGACAAATGGTGAGCGGGGAAGGGCTGATTATCAGGTCCGGCGATGGACTCCCAGCGCGGTAGAGTCTATACACATAATATATAAAGCTTGGCCCCCTGCAGAAGCAATCCCTCCAGCCAATTAGGCAAGGGAAGCCCATGACCAGGGGGCAAGCCCCCTCCCCCCTCACCTCCCTGGGATCTCTGGGCCGCCATCACGGCCCCCCCTGGGGGGGGGGGGGCAGGCCTAGGTCAGTACAAAAGAGGCAGCCGGGAGCTGAATCTTCCATTCTGTTCCCGGTCTGCTGAGAAGTTTAGTGTCCTCTCCTCTCCTCCAGGTGAGTTTGTAGTCTCCCTTTGGGCCCGATCGCAGCATCCCCCCCCTCCGCCTCTGCTATGGCTGTCCAGGGGATAGTTGCGAGGCGGCCGGGGAGTGCTGCCACGGGGGATCCCCCTACCGCGCGGCTCTCCCTCCCTCAGCCTCCGTGGCTGGCCTGCTCGGCGGGCGGGGAGGGGGGGGCCTCCGGCGAAGGGGGGGGGATCCGCCTGCCGGACCAAGGGATAGCTAGTGGGGATCCCCCTTACCGCGTGGCTCTCCCTCCATCAGCCTTGGTAGCTGGCGGGCGGGGAGGGGGGGCCTCCGGGGAACGGGGGGATCCCCTTGCCGGTACCAGGGAATAGCCAGGGGGGATTCCCTTGCCACGTGGCTCACCCTCCATCAGCCTCTGCGGCTGGGGAGGGGGGGGCCAGAGGGAGGACGAGGAGAGGCACAACAACCCCCCACGTTTTTTTGCCACGACGGTTCCCCCAACAGAATGGCCGTGGGTATCCCCCAACCCCCCCCCCCCCCCCGGGGTTGGAGCACGGGACACTTAGTGGGGTTACATGGCAGTGGTATAATGTGCTGTAATTGATTTCTTTCAACATTGGATAAAGTTATGATCAATGCTAGAATGGCCGTGGGTATCGCTGCATACCGCATTCGTAGTGACAGCGGGCTGTATGTGGGGAATAAAGTGTATACACCTCAGTGTGGTTATAATGCGTTGTATTCGGGGTATGGTTATAATGCGTTGTATTCGGGGTATGGTTATAATGCGTTGTATTCGGGGTATGGTTATAATGCATTGTATTCGGGTTATAAGGCATACGAGCTGCATTTGAGGTACAATTGGCTGTAATTGGGTTACATGGCGTATATTGTATTTGGATTATAGGGGGTGTGTATATACCGCATCCGAAGTTACAATGGGCTTTAATGGGGTGACATGGTGTATATAGTGTGTATACTGCACTCGTAGTTACGTTCTGTACGATAGGGTGTGTATAGGTGCTGCATTCGCCGTTACAATGTACTGTAACTGGGTTACATGGCGTATATAGTGTATATACTGCATTCACGGTTACGTGCTGCATGTGGAGTATAAGGTGTATTTATGCTGCATTCAGTGTTGTAATGTGCTGTAATTGGGTTACATGGCGGGTATAGTGTATATACCGCAGTCAGGGTTAAGTGCGGTATGTGGATTATAAGGTGTACATTTGCTGCATGCAGGGTTATAAGGTGTCGTAATTGGGGTACATGGCGTATATAGAGTATATACTGCATTCACGGTTACGTGCTGCATGTGGAGTATAAGGTGTATTTATAGAGTGACCATTCGTCCCGGTTTTGCCGGCACAGTCCCGTTTTTTTCTGTGCTGTCCCGGTTGACAGTCCGTCCCGGAAATGTCCCGGGTTTTGCCCCTGGTGACTGGTACCGAGCGCGAGTCGGCGGCGGTGCGCGGAGGCGGCAGCATGAGGAGGATGC
This sequence comes from Ascaphus truei, assembly GCF_040206685.1. Classification (NCBI taxonomy): domain Eukaryota; kingdom Metazoa; phylum Chordata; class Amphibia; order Anura; family Ascaphidae; genus Ascaphus; species Ascaphus truei. Next base: position 285,591 of record NW_027456453.1, read on the forward strand.
GGCGGTGCGCGGAGGCGGCAGCGTGAGGAGGATGCGGCGGTGCGCGGAGGCGGCAGCGTGTGGAGGATGCGGCGGCCGTATTTTTTTTTTTCCCCAATAGCAGGATGCCGGGGGCGGGGCTTTAGAGTAGAAGCAGGGGATTGGTTGGAGGTTAGGATATGCCGGGGGCGGGGCTTAGTATCAGGGACGGATGTAGTGTGTGTGTGTGTGTGTGTGTGTGTGTGTGTGTGTGTGTGTGTGTGTGTGTGTGTGTGTGTGTTCACCAGAAGGAAGGCTCACAGCTGGCAACTGAAACTGCCGGCAGACTGGAAAAAAGCCTCACTACTTCTGGCTCCCTACAGTGGCACTACAGGTAAGCCCCATGTCGCCTGTGTGTGTGTGACTGCCCCCTTCCCAGTCTGTGTGTGTGTGTCTGCTCCCCTCCCAGTCTGTGTGTGTGTGTATGACTGCCCCCCTCCCAGTCTGTGCAAGTGTGACTGCCCCACCTCCCAGTGTGTGTGGGTATGACTGCCCGCCTCCCAGTCTGTGTGGGTGACTGCCTCCCCTCCCAGTCTGTGTGTGTGTGTGTGACTGCCCCCCTCCCAGTGTGTGTGACTGCCCCCCTCCCAGTGTGTGTGACTGCCCCCCTCCCAGTGTGTGTATGACTGCCCCCCCTCCCAGTGTGTGTATGACTGCCCCCCCTCCCAGTGTGTGTGTGACTGCCCCCTCCCAGTGTGTGTGTGACTGCCCCCCCTCCCAGTGTGTGTGACTGCCCCCCTCCCAGTGTGTGTGACTGCCTCCCCTCCCAGTGTGTGTGTGACTGCCCCCCCACCCAGTGTGGGTGTGTGACTGCCCCCCACCCAGTGTGGGTGTGTGACTGCCCCCCACCCAGTGTGGGTGTGTGACTGCCCCCCTCCCAGTGTGTGTGTGACTGCCCCCGCACCCAGTGTGTGTGTGTGTGTGTGTGTGTGTGACTGCCCCCTCCCAGTCTGTGTGTGTGTGACTGCCCCTCCCTCCCAGTGTGTGTGTGACTGCCCCCTCCCAGTGTGTGTGTGTGTACCCCCCTCCCAGTCTATGTGTGTGTGACTGCCCTCCCCCTCCCAGTCTGTGTGTGTGTGACTGCCCCTCTCCCAGTCTGTGTGTGTGTGACTGCCCCCCCTCCCAGTGTATGTTTGACTGCCCCGCTCCCAGTCTGTGTGTATGTGTGACTGCCCCCTCCCAGTGTGTGTGTGTGACTGTCCCCCCTCCCAGTCTGTTTGTGTGTGTGACTGCCCTCCCCCTCCCAGTCTGTTTGTGTGTGTGACTGCCCTCCCCCTCCCAGTCTGTGTGTGTGTGACTGCCCCTCTCCCAGTCTGTGTGTGTGTGACTGCCCCCCTCCCAGTGTATGTTTGACTGCCCCCCTCCCAGTCTGTGTGTATGTGTGACTGCCCCCTCCCAGTCTGTGTGTGTGTCTGTCTGCCCCCTGCCACTGTGTGATGCCCCTCTCCCAGTGTGTGTAAGTGCCCCCTCCAAGTCTGTGTGTGTGTGTGTGTCTGCCCCCCTCCCATTCTCTGTGTGTGTGTGTCTGCCCCCTCCCATTCTGTGTGTGTGTGTCTGCCCCCCTCCCATTCTGTGTGTGTGTGTGTCTGCCCCCCTCCCATTCTGTGTGTTTGTGTGTCTGCCCCCCTCCCATTCTGTGTTTGTGTGTGACTGCCCCCCCAGTGTGTGTGTGACTGCCCCCTCCCAGTGTCTGTGTGTATCAGTGACAGAATGTATACAGACACCAACCCACTTACCCACTCACCCACGTGTCAGTCAGTCACCCACGTGTCAGTCAGTCACCCACCCATATGTCAGGCAGTCAGTCACCCACCCACCCACGTGCCAGGCAGTCTAACGTGTCAGTCAGTCACCCACCCACGTGTCAGTCAGTCACCCACCCACGTGTCAGGCAGTCAGTCACCCACCCACGTGTCAGGCAGTCAACCCAAGTGTCAGGCAGTCACCCACCCAAGTGTCAGGCAGTCTCCCACCCACCCCCCCAAGTTTCAGGCAGTCTCCCACCCACCCAAGTGTCAGGCAGTCTCCCTCCCACCCACCCAAGTGTCAGGCAGTCTCCCTCCCACCCACCCAAGAGTCAGGCAGTCTCCCTCCCACCCACCCAAGTGTCAGGCAGTCTCCCTCCCACCCACCCAAGTGTCAGGCAGTCAGTCACCCACCCAAGTGTCAGGCAGTCAGTCACCCACCCACGTGTCAGGCAGTCAACCCAAGTGTCAGGCAGTCACCCACCAAGTGTCAGGCAGTCTACCACCCACCCCCTCAAGTTTCAGGCAGTCTCCCACCCACCCAAGTGTCAGGCAGTCGCCCTCCCACCCACCCAAGTGTCAGGCAGTCTCCCTCCCACCCACCCAAGTGTCAGGCAGTCAGTCACCCACCCACGTGTCAGGCAGTCAACCCAAGTGTCAGGCAGTCACCCACCAAGTGTCAGGCAGTCTACCACCCACCCCCCCAAGTTTAAGGCAGTCTCCCACCCACCCAAGTGTCAGGCAGTCTCCCACCCACCCACCCAAGTGTCAGGCAGTCTCCCACCCACCCACCCAAGTGTCAGGCAGTCTCCCACCCACCCACCCAAGTGTCAGGCAGTCTCCCACCCACCCACCCACCCAAGTGTCAGGCAGTCTAAGTGTCAGGCAGTCAAAGTGTCAGGCAGTCAACCCAAGTGTCAGACAGTCTCCCACCCACCCAAGTGTCAGGCAGACTCCCATAACCCACCCACCCACCCAAGTGTCAGCAGTCTCCCATAAAAGTGTCAGGCAGTCTCCCATAACCCAGCCACCCGTCAGGCAGTCTCCCATACCCTAGAGAAAGTGCTGCGCACCATGATCCAGAGAAGAGGCAGGTCTGGCAGAAATCTATCTTTATTAGAAAGTCATAAAAACAAGGGATGCAACCCCACCCCACTCTGCCACATAACCAGGATGCTGACGCCCACCTGATGACATCAGAGCTACCATATGGCGCCCCCTAGTGACGTCAGACGTCTAGGTCTAAATCCCTGGCAATACAGCATAGAGCTGCCTTGGAGGACTGCAGCCACAGCCACACCTCTCCCCAGACTGAACACTCCCCCATGTGTGGCTGTGGCTGCAGTCCTCCAAGACAGCTCTATGCTGTATTGCCAGGGATTTAGACCTAGACGTCTGACGTCACTAGGGCGCGCCATATGGTAGCTCTGACGTCATCAGGTGGGCGTCAGCATCCTGGTTATGTGGCAGAGCCGGGAGGGGTGAGTATCAGGGGGGTGGTATATATTGTGACTGTTTCTTGTGTTTGTAGCCTTCACCTTGACTGCCGAAACGTTGGACTTTATGGCATATTAAACCTCCTTTGAGTAAGACCGTGTGCCTGCTTCTTCTTCTTTGTCCGGCTACAGGAAGGGTCAGGAGACAGGGAGGACAGAGGCAGGAGAACCCCATCTGGCTCCGGCCTTGCCTGTCCCTACGAATACAAACATACAACCCCTCACTGAATAACATAGCCCTAACCCCATGTAATAATCCTGGGTGTAAACAAAATAATGGTTTTATGAATATTGTAATGGTTTAATAGGGACCTAGGAGGTGGCCAGTGGGGCTGTTATGTGTATTTGTGTTTATTGAGGGTAGCGGGGGTGGGTGAACGGGGTATTGGCCCCAAGGATGGGTGTTTAGGCCTACCGGGTGGGGGGGTAGTGGGAGGGGTTAACCCCTTCATTACCTTAGCGGTATTAACCGCTAAGTTAAAGAAGAGGTTAAGTCATCCCCCAACCCCCTGGCAAGGCCTAACCACCCAGCCAGGGCCAAATACCACCTTCTGCCACCCCCGCTACCCACAATAAGCCTGGCACGGGTGTATAACCCCTTCATTGCCTTGGCGGTAATGAAGTTGCCTGTAAATGCATTTTTTATGCATGGGATTCATGCCGGGGGTCTCTGGTGCTGATATTAATGGATATCAGCTCTGGGACACATGCATGTTATTTTCATCGCAGCTTCACCCCACCTTCTTGCCAACTTTTGTGGCGGGACAATTTGGAGAAGAAACAGCAATTTTAAAGTGGCGATCAGCCGCAATAAGCTGATCAGGGCTTATAGAATTGAGCGTGTTTGAAAAACTGGCGATCAGTGCCGAAAAGTGGCTTATCACCGCGCGTCTGCAGATTTTATTTATTTATTTATTTTCCGGCAAAACAAAAAACGGTTATTTTTGCTCTAATCGCCAGGTTCTCTGGGCTTACTGAATCGCTGTAGGCGATTACTGCATGAGGGCCTTAGGGAGGATTTGTTCCTGTAAAGTACACCTAGTTTGGCATAGGATTTGGATGTCAGGGTATCAATGTGCAACCCAAATGTTAAATGGGAGTTGAACTATATGCCCAGATATTTCAAACCAGTAACAGGGGCTAGGATGGTATTAGAGTTGGTTTTTATCTGAAGCTCTGTCATTGGTAGCTTTAGCAATTTAGCTCTGGTCCCAAATACCATTGTTACAGTCTTGTCAGTGTTTAAAATCAGTTTGTTTTGGGAAATCCAGTTTCAAGTCTCAAAAAATCAGATTGAAGTACGTGTTCAAGGTCAGAGAGGCGAGGGCTGCGTGCATATAGGATAAGATCTAAGGCCTCTCACAATAACCCGTTAGGAATATTAATTCCTCATCTATCCGACATAAGTATAAAATATACTCTAACCAAGACCCCTAATACAGAGTTACCCACCTTATACGGGAGCAGCTGCCAGACGAGTATAGTAAATGTATCTTATTTCTTTTGCCACTGGAGGGCAGCGTGGAGTTACATGGAGTGGCGCCCGTAAGGACGACGTGCCAGTTAGGCGGAAGGAGACGCGCACACACTTTTATGTGAAACGGATATATTTGGGGAGGGATTTAGGAGTCTGAGTGAGAAAATTTATATTTTGTCACAATGGAAAAATGGAAAAATTAACCATTTAAATATGCACAGATTTTATCCCACTTTTGGAAATTAGGGATGTTGCCTAAAAGTTTGAGAATGCACAAAGTGCCACCCATGGGCTTTAATGAAGCAGCATTTGTGGGATAAAGGGATCAGCATTCTGTATAAAGGTATTTTGGGCTCGATATAAATAATTGAAGCCAAAAACTAATATTAAGGGGCCTATGCAGAGAGCAGCGCGAACGGAAATTTCGGCGTTTTTTAGCGCTATATGGCTATAATAAGGTTGGAAATGGCGAGTTGAGTAAAAAGCGCCATTTTTTATTTTTTTTTAGTAGAACTCGCCGCACGGCTGGCGAGAACCAAAATCTCGCCAGTTTTGAAAAGGGCCGTATGCAGAAAGGTATGATCGCCATCTAGGGGCTGTTCGCGCCATTAAAATGGAGAGAAATTCTACAATTAGCTCCGCCAACAAAAGTTGGCAGGAAACTGGAGCTCACCGGCGAGAGTGAAAAGAAAAAAAAAAAACGCTCTTTTTTTCAAACATGTTTCACCAGCGCGCATCTCGCCGGTTGAAACTCTCCATAATCAAGCATGATTTTAAATGCAGTTTTCTGACCTTTCTGCATATGGAGATAAAATCACGCCATTACAGGTACAATTTATTACCAATTCCAATTATTTCCAGCGCTGCTCTCTGCAAAGGCCCCTAAGTAAATTGAGAATGGAAAAATATTCAGCACAAACGTACAGAATGTGATGTTCTGAGAGATCTTACAGATGTTATCAAATCCCACAATGAATGTATAGAAAATGTCTGTATAGAACGAGTCAAACAAGAATATGCCAATAAAACGTTTAATTGGGAGATACAGGGGCCACAATTCAGGTCAGTTAGCTGGAAGAAGGGAAGCCGGTCAGCCGGTAGAGCCGGTCAGCCGGTCAGCCAGAAGAGCAGGTCAGCCGGTCAGCCAGTAGAGCAGATCAGCCGGTCAGCTGGTAGAGCAGGTCAGCCGGTCAGCTCTGAGATCAGCATTACTTATATCTCCTAACCTTTGCCCCCTGCATGTAATGCGCAGAACAGCCTGCACTGCATATACTGTACATGAGATACTTAACCCTTTCTTTTCGCTCGACTCTAATCTGAATGATTTGCTAATTGGTTTGTAATTAGAGAGATATTTGTAGCAGAATCCCATGTATGTTCTTTTTACCTTTTTAGATACCGTTTTGTGTAATAAAAGATATGAGATCAGAGGGGCTCCCTGTTTGCACTCGTGTTTTGGCAGAAGTGTATATGTGACCCTATAAATCTCCCTCACACCCGGCTTGGCAGTGTGACACTAGTGCAGCGACCTGGGGAAGAATCACTGAGCTGTTAGCAATAGATACAACGGATAGAAAAGACACTACACATAGGTTGGATTAAAGAGAGTATTTTATTGAAATAATTAATCTCTTTGCTGGGAGGGGCCTGCAGCACATTGCAGAGCGATATAGTAACACGCAGAGCAATGCACTGCAGGCCCCTCCGGCAGCAAAGGAGTGAAGACCAATGCAGGGTGTATAAAGATCTCACTGATAATTCATGCACAAAGGGCTGTTTGTTGCTGTGATCCAGAGGAAGGCGAAACATAACCCCTGCTGTGCAATGGGGGAAAAAAATTCCTTCCTGACCCCATTAAATGGCGATCGGATGGTCCCTGGATCACTGCGCAGTGAGATCAGATGGAGCAGCACAGATCAGCGTTGTTATACACAGGGGCACACTCAGTATATAGAGATGCGGGTGATGGGGCCCTTGTGCCCCTGTGTATAACTCACCTGCTCCCCCATCCCCCTACATATCTATCCCATTCACCCCTTTTCCTCCCGCATACCTCGCAGGGCCGGCCGGCCATTAGGCGGTCGCCTAGCGCGCAAAGGTCCTAGGGGCGCATTAATAATCATTATTATTTTTTCCTCTTATTATTTCTAATTTATTTATCTTTTTTTAAAAATTATTATTCTTTTTTTTATCCAGTATTTTGGCGCCCTTTTATTTTTATTTTGCGTCGCGCTGGGGTGCGGTCGCACCCCCTGCAGCCCCGATAGCTACGCCACTGTTTATTTTATTATTTTATTTATCTTATATACAACTGGGGCACAAATTTTAAGTTTCGCCTGGGGCGCATGAAACCCGTGCTCCGGCCCTGCTCCTTGTTCTCTCTCACCCTCTCACGCCCAATATCCCAATCTCCCTCTAGTACCTGCCCCTCCCGCAGCCTTCCTGATCTTATCTGCCTCTCCTGCGGTCAAACCAACTTCTCAGGGCCCCTAGAATACCCCTGGATCTACGCCCTGGCTCCTCTGCTACCTGCTCCCGGGGTCTGCTGCTCCGCCTAAAAAAGGTGAAGCAGCAGATCTGTCCGCACCTCTCGTATTCTGCTACCTGCTCCCGGGGTCTTCTCCTCCGCCTAAAAAAGGTGAAGCAGCAGATCCGTCCACACCTCTCGTATTCTCCTAGGCCATCGTCCACCACGTCTCCAGACTTGACATCCGCTTCGTCGTCTGCCTCATCGGCCGCCTTGTAGCCCACCTCTTCGCACCACTTGACGCCCGCTTTATCGTATGCCTCGTCGTCCGCCTCGTAGCCCGCCTCGTCGTCTGGTGGCACAAAGGGCACCACCTTCGTGCGTGTCCTGATCTGCAGGAGACATGAAGTGTTTGTAACCAGGGACAGTGATACTCTGTATCGCAAGAGCTCCTGTGCCACTTATACCCCCTCCCCAATACCACATTATACCGCCCTCCACAGGGCAAATACCCGTTATACCCACCTCCCCAAGCCCAGTACCCAGTTATACAACCCTCCCCAGGCTCAGTACCCAGTTATACAACCCTCCCAAGGCCCAGTACCCTGCTATACGCCCCTCCCCAGGCCCAGTACCCGTTATACCCACCTCACCAGGCCCAGAACCCGTTATACCCACCTCACCAGGCCCAGTACCCATTATATACCCTTCCCCAGAAGGTCATGTTTCTATTTATCAAAAATACATTGAGTTACCTCTGGTTTTCAAGCATGTCCTGGGGGAGTTATCACAGAGACACAGAAACGTCGCTGAGTTTGGTGAGTAACTCCCTTAAACTCTCAGCAGTTGAATTCCCCATTAGGCGCTTAATGCATTAAAAACAAGCGTTGCTATTTCTTTGCATGAAGTTGCAGGTAATTGGAAGAGTTACACAGTGACGGCTATTTCATCACTCACCTTCTTCCATCGAATCGGTCTTAGCGGTAGTGATCTCAGTATTATTTCCTCCTTAACATCGGATATCCATATCCATTCTTCGCCTCTGATCTGTATGCAAGACAATGCTTTAAGACAGGGTTGCGCAACCTTTTTCCCCTGCTCCCCCCTCCACCCTCCCCACCTTGTCTCCGACGTTCTGATGTAACGACGTCATGTGACATCACGTTGCTATGGCAATGCCACATCATGTGACGCCACGTTGCTGTCTCCAGAAGCCGCCGGAGACAAGGAAAGGGAACTTACAGAGGCCTTGCGCGCGATTTCCGGCATTTAATTTAAATGCTGTGGGGAAGAGCGAGGGGCCACTGTAAGCGCCGAGCCCCTCCCCAAGAAAATGTCGCACCCCTCGATTTGCGCACCCCTGCTTTAAGAGATATTCTGGGACCCTCCAACTCCTCCATCGGACCCTTCCTCATATTGACTGACCTTGCAGTGCTCTGCACTGACTTGCACTGACCTGCTATGATGCCTCTCAAAATACCATGCTAACTCATTCTGAACATACATGTGTCCTTTCTACATGTTACTCAGCTTGTATGGGCCACAGACAGCTTTCCCGGGGTCCAGGACTAGTTGCCACCGGGGACACTCACCCATGGGTCGGCGACCTTGCGAGAACCCACCCCCCCAACCTGTTTTCTCTTGCATTGCCATAGACAACAACATTTCAGCCTGCTGGCCTTTCTCAGGTAAAGTGGCTAAACCCACTAAAGCCAATAAAGAAAGGCCAGCAGCCGAAACATTGTAGTCTGTGGCACAATAAATTATCTTTTTTTATTCAAATCCGTGTGCCCTTTTCCATCAATCATATTGTATCCATTGGACGAAATGCCGGTCTTCCCTGAGACTAAGGGGCACCGGTAAAAGTATGACTAATTGTTTTTTTTAGTGTGCAGCAAATCCCCATCATTTTTGCGTTCTCTTGCTCTGCCCCAATCTGACACAGCACCTTGCTCTCTCACCCCCCTCTTACACTCCCGCGTCACCCTTTCCTTCCCCAAAGGTTGTCATTTAATCAGATCTTACCCAAATTGTCTCCATCTCCCTTGGAAATGTTCTGTCTTTAAACTGTGCGGCTCCTCTTGATCCGGACTTTCTTAGCTGACCCCTTTAGGTTTCGGCTTCGAGGGTCTAAAAAATAAGCGACTCCGAAAAGATGTGAAATATGCCCACGGGTCCTAATGGGGCACTGAGGGGGAGACTTAAATACTAGTAAATATAATCTACTGTGCTAACAAATATAATCTATTAACTAACAAATATAACTTATTAAACTAAGAAATATAACTTATTAAACTAAGAAATATAATTTATTAAACTAAGAAATATAACTTATTAAACTAAGAAATATAATTTATTAAACTAAGAAATATAACTTATTAAACTAACAAATATATCTTATTAAACTAAGAAATATAATTTATTAAACTAAGAAATATAACTTATTAAACTAAGAAATATAACTTATTAAACTTACAAATATAATCTATTTAACTAAATAAATATCTATTAAACTAAATAAATATCTATTCAACTAAATAAATATAATCTACTTCAAAACAATACAATAAAAAGCTGGAGAAATGATACGTTAACCAAGCCACAGATGTGATGCCAATGAGCGTTGAACTCCTTGCAGATCCACCGTCAGCTGGTTGTGGCAGAAAGTGGTGACATGCAGTAGAACAGAGTGGTTGAGCTGTAACCACGGCAGTCAGGTCAGAAATCAACACAATATTTTTTGAAATTTAGAATGAGAATGTTCAGTATGTCACATTCTGGGCTCAGACACTGAGCCCTGTCACATGTTAGCAGCTTGTGATAATAGAAAGTATCCATATACTGGGATGTGATAAGAGACATTATAGTCATTTTATACTGGGTCCCATAACCTGCTTTATATGAAGTATCATTTTACACTAGTAGAGATGTTACATTTTGAAAAAATAGCGCTTCTGGCGACAATGTTCATTTTCTCTACAAATGATAAATGAAAAAGTTGGATAAAACGTTATATGTGTGTGTGCGCGCGCAATATATATATATATATATATATATATATATATGAGTGAAAAGAGAAAAAAGTAACCCGTATGGGAGCACTCAGGTATGCAGATTAACATATAGTATTTTATTTATTTGACACAGTGCAAAAAAGGATAAGTAAACAGTACATGATTAAAAACACTTAAAAAAGGCTAGGACCCCTGTCACGGGTACTACCCATAGACACAAGTGGGCAAAACTAGGGAATGACTCAAATTGTCAACCCTTAACATGAAAATGGATAGTGACTCAAGAAACACTTGGATAGGTCAGAATAAATCACAACAGCTTAATGGGTTCACAGGCACCTATACAAAGCTAAAGATAATACGTACTACACACCAATGAAGTGACTAGTCAAAATATAAATGACAATCTTAAACCATCATGAATCTGCTTGAGCATACAATTATGTAACCAATACCAACAGCACAAATAAATCACTTGAAGGAAAAAGGTGGCATGATGGGATGAAGTCACTAGATGTGTAGAGCAATGAAGTGTGTGAATAGCATGTATGGAAAATTGCCTGATGAACACCTATTAGATAACCTTGTGTGTGTTGTCAGTATCCATAATGAAAAAATAGAGTGTCACAGTCCAAAGATTAGTTGCACCAGTGCTGGGTAGCATAGTTACGTGAACATCTGTCAGGGGTCCTGCCTAGCACCCCCACTCCGACGCACCCCCACTCCAAGTCTAAGTCTCTGGACGAAACGCGTCCATGCTATTCACACACTTCATTGCTCTACACATCTAGTGACTTCATCCCATCATGCCACCTTTTTCCTTCAAGTGATTTATTTGTGCTGTTGGTATTGGTTACATAATTGTATGCTCAAGCAGATTCATGATGGTTTAAGATTGTCATTTATATTTTGACTAGTCACTTCATTGGTGTGTAGTACGTATTATCTTTAGCTTTGTATAGGTGCCTGTGAACCCATTAACCTGTTGTGATTTATTCTGACCGATCCAAGTGTTTCTTGAGTCACTATCCATTTTCATGTTAAGGGTTGACAATTTGAGTCATTCCCTAGTTTTGCCCACTTGTGTCTATGGGTAGTACCCGTGACAGGGGTCCTAGCCTTTTTTAAGTGTTTTTAATCATGTACTGTTTACTTATCCTTTTTTGCACTGTGTCAAATAAATAAAATACTATATGTTAATCTGCATACCTGAGTGCTCCCACACGTTTTACTTTTTTCTCTTTTCACTCATACTATTTACAACCCGTGAGCACCGCCAATTCTTACTGATGTAAAGTTATTTATTGGCTTATGGTGGCATTAATATTTCAAAAGTAGATGCGAGGTTTTTTTCCCCACCTTCCCCCCCTTTTTCCCCCCGTTATTTGAACATATATATTTATATATATATATATATATATATATATATACTGTAAATATTCCTGTATTCTTTTCTTGGGGTTGAGGAGGAGCGCTGGATCTCGTGATATGTGAAAAAATATAAATATATATAGTGCAGATGGTAATTCACTGCTTTAAAAGATGTAAAACATAAGAAATGAACTCACAAAAAACGTATAAAATCACTGCATGTCAGAGATCCTTCTCTCTCTGACTGGAGCCCTTTATGTTACTGGAGTCTGTATCCTCTCAGTGAAGTGGATGATATGAAAATAAAGAAAACCACAAATAGTGCAAATAGTATGAACTATACAAATGTATTATGCACAGGTAATTAGGAAACTCACATTTTCCATAATAAAGTGGGTGGTGGAGAGAACCGCCGATAGAAGCAGGCTGCTGTTGGGTGCTTCACTTTCCCCTCACAGTGTAGTTCAATGCCTTACTGTTCTTACATCTTACTGATGTAAAGTTATTTATTGGTTTATGGTGGCATTAATATTGCAAAAGTAGATGCAGGGTTTTTTTCCCCACCTTCCCCCCCTTTTTTCCCCCGTTATTTGAACATATATATATATATATATATATATATATATATATATATATATATATATATATATATATATATATATATATATATATATATATATATATATATACTGTAAATATTCCTGTATATTCATTTGCATGTCTTAGACAGGTCTGCAACCCTGTCTTTCACCATTATCTTTAACCTTAATAGTCGTATATATATATATATATATACATATATATATATATATACATATATATATTTATATATATATATACATACACATATAGTATGTATATATATATATATCATACTATGGGGCCTATGCAGAGAGCAGCGCTATTTCGAAATTCGCCATTTTTTGGAGAAAATCGCGCAGAAAGCAGCAGAAAATGGCGAGTTCCGAAAAACGCGCCAATTTTTCTTTTCTATTTGTAAAACTCGCCTCGCGGCTGGCGAGAACCTCAATCTCGCCAGTTTAAAAAATATCCGTATGCAGAGAGGCGCGAACGGCATCTAGCAGCTCTAGCGGCTGTTCGCGCCAATAAAAAGGCGCGATTGTCTCCGTTTTGCCTCGCCAAAAAAAACTGCCGCTCGCGGCCATTGCAAAGGGGAAAAAAAAGGTGCGAATTTGTTTTAACACATTTCTGAAGCGCGCATCTCGCCAATTTAAACTCGCCACACGCATCCATGTTAAACATAGCAGAATTCGCACTTTTCTGCATATGGAGATTAAAACTCTCCAAAAAAGCTACTTTTTAATAAATTCGCCAATTTTAAAATTCGCTGCTCTCTGCATAGGCCCCTAAATGTATATATATAGTCTAGAGAGAGATTATAATGGCAGTGAGAAATAGTGGCCAGAATTAATAACAGTGCAATTGTGTGTGTGTGTGTGTATATGTGTGTGTGTGTATATATATATATATATATATATATATATATATATATATATATGGTATAACCCAGAGGTGCGCAAAGTGGGGAGGGGGAGATTTTTCGGGGGGGGGGGGGTGGCGCGGGCGGTTGCAGAGGCCCCGCGCACTTCCTCGAGGCATTAAAATTAAATGCCGGGGGATCACGTGAGGCCTCTGCAATGCTATTACTTACCTTGACTCTGCCGGCGTCACTCGTGTCCATGGCAACGCGGTGTTAAATTACGCTGCGGGGTCATGTGACGTCACCCTCGTCAAATGCCGCTGCAGGTCACGTAACGCCGCATCAAGGTAAGGGGGGGGGGGGCGCGAGCACCAACAGAGGGAAGGCAGGGGGGCGAGCTGCAAAAGTTTGTGCTCCCCTGGTATAACCAATAAATAATATAGCTGATATAGCAATCTGGTTGTCGCTAGAGAGAGATTATAATGGCAGTGAGAAATAGTGGCCAGAATTAATAACAGTGCAATTACTAAAAAGTAGTTGTAATAAAATAATAATAAACACTATGCCTAAACACAATAAAAGTCCAGAAACCTAGCTCTAATAGCTATGTTATAACTCAATCATAAAAGGATCCAATTCGGGCATCCTCTGGAGCCCTGGCAGCTCTCTTCGGGGAAACAACCACCTCCTCGATAGATATCTAAACAAAACAAAAAGAAGAGAAAGCGCCCGCTCCATGTGTAAATTTGGTTTAACAATTTCATTTCCTGGACAAGATAAAAATAACAAACTCACAAACGCCCGTTTGGTAAAAGCATTGTGTGAGACAGGCTCGGGCTCCGTGGTAATCCGGTGGTCAATCCGCAGCTCCAGACTTTGGACGATGACCGGGAAACTCGATAGGCTGCGCCCCTCGCAGTGTGGTCCTCCGGCAATCTGTAGTATGCAGTTGTGATTCCACTCTGTAATTCCGGTGTCTCGTCTTGGTTGCGTACCAACTTCCCTTCCCGGCGTCAAGACGGATAGTGTGGCAATAACGAGAACAAAGTACCTACGCGTTTCTTCAGCACACGGCCGATTTCATCAGGGGATAATGCTACAACTCACTCGTAATGGTTTTATAGTCCTACAGTCCAATTAGTAATGGCATAATAGATCACATGTGTTACTGATTTTAGATAATACAGTAATAGATTCTTGTATGACACACACACACACACATATATATATAGGCCTGTGTCTCTCTCTCTCTCTCTGTGTCTCTGTCTCTCTCTGTGTGTCTCTGTCTCTCTCTGTGTGTCTCTCTCTCTCTCTCTCTCTGTATCTCTGTCTCTCTCTGTGTCTCTGTGTGTGTCTCTGTGTCTCTGTCTCTCAAATCAAATCAGCTTTATTGGCATGACAAAAGAACATTTCAGTATTGCCAAAGCGTGAGTTATAGGGGGTGTGGGACAATGATTACACGAATACTAGGGGGTACGGTATAATGGTTATACAGTACATTACTTTTGTCTCTCTCTCTCTCTCTGTGTCTCTCTCTCCCTATGTCCCTCTCTCTGTCTCTCTCTCATTCTCTGTCTCTCTCTCATTCTCTGTCTCTCTCTCATTCTCTGTCTCTCTCTCTCATCCCTGTATGATAGGTATGTTCCAACTCTATTTTTTGCTCTTCTTTTCCGTTTGAGAGGAGGGAGTCCCTCACCTCTTCAGCCACACACCAGGAACGCTGGATTGCTTTCAGACGCTCGGAGAGGCGGATACAGTCGTGGATTGCAGGCACTGATTTATCTGGTAAGTACCGCAAACATGCTTGAACAAGGGCCGTAGACATTTTATTTGATGGTTTAGATTATCATTGTCTGTGGTTGTTAGTTATTGGTATTAGAGTTTTTTGATGTTGTTACGAATCAAATACATTTTGAAGTAGTAATCCCCTCCGAACTGGGCATTCCTGGCCAATAATGCCCTGGCTGTAAGAGTTGAAGGGCCCAAGCAAAGCCCCCACCTCTATACACACTAACACTGCAGGGGCATCAGAGTGTCTTGTTGTCATGGCAACGGGGGGTGTCACGTGATGTCATTTGTTTAATAAATTATTTTTTAAGGTGTCCTGGTTTTTCATTTTCGAAATCTGGTCACCCTATGTATTTATGCTGCATTCAGTGTTGTAATGTGCTGTAATTGGGTTACATGGCGTACATAGTGTATATACCGCATTCAGGGTAAGTGCTGTATGTGGATTATAAAGTGTATATATGCTGCATTCAGGGTTATAAAGTCGTTTATAGAGTATATACTGCATTCACGGTTACGTGCGGCATGTGGAGTATAAGGTGTATATATGCTGCATTCAGTGTTATAATGTGCTTTAAGTGGGTTACATGGCAGGTATAGTGGATATACTGCATTCAAGGTTACGCGCCGTATTGGATTATAACGGGTATATATGCTACAGTCAGTGTTATAATGTGCGGTATTTGGGTTACAGGGGTGTATACGGTACCGCAGTGGTGGTGGCGTGCTGTATTTGGATTATATGGTATACACTGCAATCATGGTTACGTGCTGGGTTCTGAATATAATGTTTATAGACCACATGCGCGGTTACATGACGGGTTTGGATTATATGGTGTATATGCTGCATGCTTGGCTTCGGGCCAATGCGTGGAGCATATGGTGTGTGTATATACTGCCTTTGGGGGTCATGTGCTGTATTGGTCCAGCGTTACATGCTACATTCAGGACGACGTGGGGTATACGGTGCGTTATGCTGCAGGCAGAGGTATAACGCGTGTAGGGGTTAATCTCACTTCCTGTTCAGCGCAGGCCATGGTAGGGCATGGGTAATCCCTCTTCCTGTTCAGCACTTGGCTCCCTCTATCGTATGGGTAATCCCTCTTCCTGTTCAGCACTTGGCTCCCTCTATCATATGGGTACTCCCTCTTCCTGTTCAGCACTTGGCTCCCGCTATTGTATGGGTAATCCCAGTTCCTGTTTAATATACGGCCCTGCGGTTGTATGGGTAATCCCAGTTCCTGTTTAACACACGGCCCTGCTATTGTATGGGTAACCCCACTTCCTGTTCAGCACATGGCCCTGCTATGGACGGGTAACCCCCCACTCCCTGTTCAGCACAGGGCCGCATGCCTCTGGTTTGGTGTGGGTAATCCCACTTCCGGTTCAGCGCATGGCCAGGGATGGTGCGGGTAATCCCACTCCCTGACTGGGCACGATCAGGAAAATATGCTGGTATAGCAAATATGCATGCGGGAAGGGGGTAAAGGGGCGGTTGCAAATAGCAGGCCTAACGCCCCTTCTTCGGTTAGCAGAAGGTCCCATGTATCGATGATAACATATCAATTCATGTTTCTTTCAGTCAGTTTCGGTACCTCGTGCGAGTAGCAATTCAGTTTTCATCCGGATCGGATCCGCCTCCGTCGACCCTCGATACTTCCCATACTCACAGAAAAACCCAGTAGACGGAACACATAGTTAAATCACGCAAATTGAAATCACACTCCCGCGACACTTAGCGCATCAATCAGAATGTACTTCGTAGACAAAATCATACAACTGCAGGCTGACGCGCGAAGCAAGGAAGAAGGCTGGTTCCAGAGGCAGCTGTTGATGCTCATGCACCGGCAGAGTCACCAGCAGTAGTGACACCAGCGATAAGCGCAGCGCCAGTTCTAGCAACGCTAATCGCATCAGCAGCGGCGATAGCTCCAGCTATAGCGACAGTCGTAGCGCCAGCATTGGGGGCGGCGCCAGCGGTAGCGACACCTGTAGTTCCAGCAGCGGCAGTGGCCGCTGTTCCCGCCCGCAGGCGGTTAACAACACACCTCTAGGGGCTGGTGGGCAGGCCGGGCAAGTGGAATCACCATCCTCCACGCTCCCCCTCCCTCAGGCGGCACCCGCCTCAGAGGAGCTAGCCAAGGATAAGAGGATGCCCGATGCGGCATATAAGGTCTCTTATACATCCAGACCTAGCTCAGTGGGCTTGCACTTGCTGAAAGAGGTGAAGGACAAGATATGGGCCGGGGAGTACGTAGATATATTATCTCTGCTACCAGGCTACAGGGAGGCGTTGGCCGCGTCCTCAAAGACGGGGGAAGCGAAGAAGGTGGATGTGGAAAAGAGGCTTTTCCCACACACCTTTCGCAATTGGTCGAAGGCATTTGTTATCCTGGCTGGAGTAATTGGGGAGAAGGATCCCCAGGCGTGCGCATCGCTCTTTACGTATCACGACATGATCGAGGAAGCACACCACACTTACGGGGGAACGGGTTGGTGGACATATGACCGGTGCTTTAGGCAATCAATGAAGGCCCAAGAGGTGGTGATACCATGGAACGTCAAGGATGTCAACCTGTATCTGCAGTTTGTGTCTGGGGGCGGGGCAGATTCCTTTCGAGGGTGCGGCACCGGAGGTAGGGGGGCATGGCGGAATAACGTACCAGGGACTAGCCAGTCGCTGCACACCAACTCGGGCGTCTGTTGGCCGTTTAACCAGTCCAACTGCACGTACGACAACTGCCGTTTCCAACACATCTGCTCCTTTTGCGGCGGCCGCCACGCCCAGGCAAAGTGTTTTAAGAAGGGCGGTCGCAGGGGGAGGGGCGCAGGGCGGACGTTTGGACGCGAGGGCAGCGACACCAATAATCGTCGCCAATTTGGCACCGTGGCTAGCAAGGTATCCCAATAGGGAAGCGGCCCAGCTACTCCTAGCTGGGTTTAAGGAGGGGTTTAGGATCCCGTTTGAATATCAAGCGGGATCTGAGTTTAGTCGAAACTTGAAATCGGTCAGGACACACGGTGACGTAGCTAGGGAAAAGGTCTGGAAGGAAGTCCAATTGGGAAGGATGGCTGGCCCCTTCGAGTCCCCTCCCTTGCCTAATCTCAGGATTTCCCCATTGGGAGTGGTCCCCAAAAAAAGAGGCTGGGGAGTATAGGTTGATACAACACCTATCCTACCCCGAGGGGTCGTCGGTAAACGACGGCATTGACAGGGAGTTGTGTTCGGTGTCTTACGCGAACTTCGATCAAGCCGCAGCGCTGGTGGAAAGGATGGGAGAAGGGGCTCTAATGTCAAAAGCTGACATCAAATCGGCCTTCAGACACTTGCCAGTCCACCCCGAGTGCTTTCATTTGCTAGGCTGCATGCTCGAAGGTCAGTACTACATAGACTTATGCTTACCAATGGGATGTGCGCTTTCTTGTTTTTATTTCGAGACATTTAGCACCTTCCTAGAATGGGTGGCCCGGAAGAGGGTGCAGGCAGCGGGGGTCATGCACTACTTGGACGACTTCCTTTTTGTTGGCCCCAGGGGTTCGGACTTATGCGCTAGGTGGCTGTTCGAATTTTCAGCCCTGGCGCGTGAGTTCGGCGTTCCTTTGACCGACGAGAAGACGGTGCGGCCAACAACCACTCTTACCTTTTTGGGCATAGAAATCGAGGCGATGGAGTACAGGCTCCCTCCGGAGAAGCTGGTCGCCCTAAGCAGGCTTCTCCGCGAATTCATAGCTCTCAAGAAAACATCATTGAGGCACTTCCAGGCGCTGCTAGGCCACTTAGTATTTGCTGCGCGCGTAATGCCGGCTGGGAGGGTTTTCGCCAGTCGCCTCTCCGCAGCAACGGTCGGGGTGAGACGACCCAACCACTTCATCCGCCTCACCGCCGAAATCCGAAAGGACTTGACGGTGTGGCTGCGTTTTTTAAAGGATTATAACGGCAGAACCTTGTGGCGAGGTCCCCCATCCAACAACACAGAGTTGCAGTTGTTTACAGACGCCTCAGGGTCAGTCGGTTTTGGGGCCCACTTCGGTGGGGCATGGTGCGCGGAGCGGTGGCCTCCCCACTGGCGGGGGACGCCGCTCATTAAGAACTTGGCGTTCTTTGAACTATTTCCCTTGCTCGTCGCAGTGCGCCTGTGGGGTCACTTATTCGCAAATAAGCAAGTAATTTTTTGGACAGACAACATGGGTGTAGTGGAAGCCGTGAACAATTTCGGCTCATGCTCCCCGCCGGTGCTGTCCCTTCTGCGCTGTTTCGTACTGGCATGTTTGCAATTGAACATAGCGTTCAAGGCTCGACATGTCCCGGGTGTGGCGAATAACATTGCTGATGCCTTATCCCGGTTACAGATGGCGCTGTTTCGGAGACTGGCCCCCGGGGCGGACCTAATCGGCAGTCCATGCCCTGCAGACCTTTGGGTGCTGGCGACGACCCAGTGACCTCGTTGGTACGATCATCGCTGGCTCCGGGTACGTGGCGGGCTTATTCGGCAGCGTGGCGCGATTATCAAAGTCTGGCAGGGGAATTGGGTCTCGACGTATTGGGAGTCGGGACCTTGCTATCATTTGTCCTAAACTTAAGGGCAAGGGGTTTAGCGGGAGGATCCATAGGGGAAAAAGTGACAGGGGTCTCCTTCTTTTTGCAGCTAGAGGGCAAGGGGGACCCAACGAAGGCATTTATCATCAAAAGGGTCCTAGCGAGGTTAACAAAGGGGACGGCGACAAATGACAGCAGAAGGCCAGTGACACCAGCGATATTAGAAGGTTTAATGCAGGCCACAGACAGAGTGTAAAAAGCGGGTAATCAGGCGGTGCACAGCTGCCGTCAGGATATGAAACAGGGAGTCCACACGCTATTTATCTAAAAGTCCATGTTTAATGAGTGCATGACAGCACAGAACAAAACTGCTACAAGGTACTTCTTGACGCGTTTCGTCTCGTTCGAGACTTTGTCAAAAGAATAACTGGCATTGCCTCCAGTGACGTTCTTATAGGGAGACAGGGATCTCTATTGGCTGTTGTTAATTAAATCAGATGTTCAACACACCAGATAAATAATGAGATCATAAGTGTCTAAGGTAACAAGACCTCCAATTAACCCTTTCCTATATCTTCACCTATGAGGCGTCACACAGAGCCAATCTGCTGCAGTAATACTTACACATAACATACACATAACCACAACATGTTTAAAAACAAATCTTAGCACTGCAAAGTAGATACATAATCTATTTTGCCAGTTTTGTAGCAGAAACTGCAACATATAACATATAAAATGTATATAGCATTAAATCAACAATATCACAATTAATACAATGCTGTATAATACACTATGGAATATTTATAGAATATGTAGAGTAATATCTTTGAAAGTATACATATATATCTAAACTAATTACACAATAAAATATATATATTTTTTAAATATGCAGACTCACTTGACAGAGAAGAGATTATTAAGTCTAAAAAATTTAATAAGAACAAAAGACAATATAATTATGAAAATGACTCTGTGTGTCCATCCTTCATTTCAGTCTTCAGTAGACAATCTAAAGAGATCAGAGATATATTCCACAAACACTGGAAAATACTTACCCTTGACAAAGACATAGCACCTATGGTACAGGGAGGACCAAGGTTGATTTATAAAAAAACTAAAACGTTAGGTTCCCACCTTTCACCAAGTTTATTTAGAGCCAATTCTCAAGGATCACAGATTAGTAATATACCAAGAGGTTTTTTCCCATGTGGGCGATGCTCAGTATGTAAATATGCTCGAGCTAAAAAAAACATTCCCACATGTGAGGGTATTCATCGCATTGGTAAATTTATGAATTGCCACTCTAGTTATGTGATCTATCATTTACAGTGTGGGTGCAAAATGTCTTATATTGGCCGTACCATCAGACCGGTGAGAGTCAGGATTCAAGAACACATCAGACATATTCTTAAGAAGGATATGTTGCACCCAGTATCCTGACATTTTTCTATGTTGTGGTTATGTGTATGTTATGTGTAAGTATTACTGCAGCAGATTGGCTCTGTGTGACGCCTCATAGGTGAAGATATAGGAAAGGGTTAATTGGAGGTCTTGTTACCTTAGACCCTTATGATCTCATTATTTATCTGGTGTGTTGAACATCTGATTTAATTAACAACAGCCAATAGAGATCCCTGTCTCCCTATAAGAACGTCACTGGAGGCAATGCCAGGTATTCTTTTGACAAAGTCTCGAACGAGACGAAACGCGTCAAGAAGTACCTTGTAGTAGTTTTGTTCTGTGCTGTCATGCACTCATTAAACATGGACTTTTAGATAAATAGCATGTGGACTCCCTGTTTCATATCCTGACGGCAGCTGTGCACCGCCTGATTACCCGCTTTTTACTGTTATACCTGCATGGGCTGGAGCACGCATCAGAGTACCCGGTTCAGAGTACCTTCAATTCATCCAGTGATCGGAAGGCGACGTGTCAAGATCGTGAGTACCTACCCTTCTTTTTCTCCCCGCAGTGGGACTGCTCTGTGTGTGTGATCCTGGGACAGTGAGGGCAGTGGCAGGGGATTGCGGTGTGTGTTGCCGGTCATAGTCTCCTGGCTGGAGACACGGCACCGCCGTTTATATCTATCCCCTTTACCACTCAAACACCCCATCCAGTAGAAAACCTGTTATCACACAGAGCACACATAAGACTTATTTTTGCTCATTACCCTATATGGTTGGACTCTGAAGGGGAACCGTTTATTGCATTGTTTATCCAGTGGATTTCGTCTGGATCATGTGTAGTGATTATTTGTGCACAATTCTAGCAGCATCAGTCATACCCTGAAGCAATTCTGGGACACTTCACAGACAGAGTGTGCCTATCAGGGTTCGAGGCGAAACTTTTCCGGCTGACGTTTGCATTGGCTTTCTTCGCAGCACTGCGAGCCGGGGAGTTGGTGTGCGCGTTGCGCAAGGGCGAGGGAGGGATGCAGTTTGAGGACATAGTCTTAGGGGAAGGGTGGGTCAAACTACACGTGAAAAGGTCAAAAACAGACCAGCGGGGGAGGGGAGTGTGGATATCTTTGCTAGGGCTACCAGGGACCAAATTTTGCCCAGTGAGCACGCTCAGGGAATACTTGGCATGCAGGCCAGACGGTCAGGGCCCCCTGCTCCTTCACGCGGACGGGGTACCGTTATCTAGATTCCAGTACCTGCGGGTTTTCCGCATGTGTCTAAGACACCAGGGCCTCGACGAGGCACAATACGGGACACATTCGTTCCGGATTGGGGCGGCAACGGAAGCATCACGCGCGGGGCTGTCAGTAGCTGCGATACAAAAGATAGGGCGATGGAAGTCTAACAGATACCGGTCCTATATCAGGCCCGCATTATCTGGGATTTAGCGTGCTTGGATAAACCCCCTCATCCTCTTTATACCTTCACAGACGCCGCACCCACTTGGATAATCGGAGACTCGCTTATACACTGGGCAGAGAAGCGGGCTGTCAAACGCCCATGCGGGGCTAAACTCGGGTTGCGAACGGAGGAGGCAAATGTGGTATGGGGGGGAGGTTGGGGGCTGCGGTGGGCTCAGTTGCTCCCGCGGCTAATGGTGATGGGCAGGGATAGGAGGGCGCCGCAGATCTTGCTCCTCCACGTCGGGGGCAACGACCTGGCCGATCGACGCTACTTCGAGCTGGTTAATTCAATAAAACACGACCTAGCCCTCATGCTCGCCCGTTGGCCAGAAGTACAGCTCGTTTGGTCGGACATATTGTGCAGGAGAGTGTGGAGGGGCGCGAGGGCACCGGGCGCCATCGACCGAGCGCGGGTCAAACTGAACAAGATGGTGGGGAAGTTTGTGACGCAGTGTGGGGGATGGCAGATCACCCATCCCGAGTTCGACAACAAGTCAACTGGCCTGTTCCGGGCCGACAGCACACACTTATCCGAGATAGGGGCGGACTTGTTCACTAACGATTTGCAGGAGGGGCTGGAGAGGGTCCTTGCGGGGTTGGCGGCACGGTCTAATTTAAGGAGGTTTAAATAGAGCCGTGAGTGGCGGCAGTTCGGGGGTAAGTGCTTGTCCTTGCCAGATGGGCTCGGGGCGGGCGTCGCCCGGGGGTAGGAGCGATTGGGCGGGATCAAGCTAACGTGACACCCGGGAACCCACTCGCGACAACGGCCGGCTCTTTAGGGGTCGGCCGGGTACGGGGGCAGCAGGCCAAGGCCTGGCTGACCCTCTGACCCCACTCTGGCTTGGACTAGCGCTTACTCCAGTATTTTGATTGTTAATAAACAAAGCCGCGGCCTTTTATACCTCCAAACTGAGTCTGCCATTACTTGTCTGTTATATGTGGGTACCGGTTCCAAGTGGGAGGGGGAGGGGGTCCCTCGCAGCCTCCCTGGTCAAGCAATCCCTCCAGCCAATTAGGCAAGGGAAGCCCATGACCAAGGGGCAAGCCCCCCTCCCCCCTCACCTCGCTGGGATCTCTGGGTCGCCGTCACGGCCCCCCCTGGGGGGGGGGGGGGGGACAGGCCTAGGGCAGTACAAAAGAGGCAGCCGGGAGCTGAATCTTCCATTCTGCTCCCGGTCTGCTGCGAAGAAAGGTAGATAGAGACACAGACAGAGAGCTACCAGAGAAGGTGTTACATGGGTGAGTGCTGAGTTATTACTGTGACTCTCTGATGCTAACATGACATTAGGTTCTGGGCTCTGCGTCCCACACATGATGAACACCATGACTGTATAAAACTGAGGGGTACATATATATGTATATATATATAGCAACTGTAAATATTACTGTATGTTCATTTGCATGTCTTAGACAGGTCTCCAACCCTGTCTTTCCCCATTGTCACCCAGCATACAGCGCTTCCACTGCAGCAAGGGATTCTGGGAAATGACATGCAAATGAGCACTCAGTGCCACCTTTTGTCTCAAGCTCGTATTACACAAGCCAATCCTCAAGCCAATGCATGCTGTTTTAAACACAGCTTTTAGACAGAGGCTGGGATGAGATGCAAAGCCATTAAACCCACTCACAGACATTTTTTTTTTTTTTTTTACGGTTCACATATTAACAACCATTTAGTATCATTTTACAGAAAATAATAAACCGAAAACATCACTATACAATCCTTATATTGCCAAGACAAAAACCAACCCAAAGGCACAAAACCATTCTAAAAAGCCAAACAAAACAACACATTCCAAGGCATCATCTGTGCATCTACTACCAAACACACTCAATACAAAAAAATATGGTTACTTCCCATTTCTACACGCGACTTTTCGTACTTTCCACAGGACATTTAACATTGCATCTAATTACTTCACGTGTCCCAGCAATTTCTCTAACGCCTCACTGATATGATACGTACTACATTGTATTTCTAATTTTCTTACTTCCTCTTTAGACACCTCTGCTTTTGGGAACTGTACTTTCAGCCATTCCGTTTTTGAAACATTTAACCCTAAGTCACCTGCCTCTTTATTTATATTATTTATCACCTCTTTTACATGCCACTCCCTCGCCTTCCTTTCTCTCTCGCTTTCATAACTTACTTTTGTTCTTCCACTAAGGCCTGCCTTTTCTCCTTTTCCCCCTTTACTTTCCCTAATCTCTCCCCTTTCACCCCCACTCTGTTGGCCTGCCTTTCCATCACTTTCATTCCCACTTACTCCACTTACACTTCCCTGTATTTTAGTTCCCTCCACGCTTATCTGGCTTTGTGAGGACGAGCTATTGCCCTCACTTCTCTCCTTCTCCCTCACCTCTCCCCTAGCCTCTTTTATTTTAACCCACATGCTCCTTTTTTAATTCTTCATACTGCTCTTTTGTCAGCTGTTTTCTTTGGTACATCAGTTTTTCTAATCTTTCTATTATCTGTTCCTCACTACTCCCCCCATGCTGCTTCCGAAAAATACCAACCCAAAATAGAACATCTCCCACTGCGTCTTCAAAATGTTCCATCTTCTCTTTTAGGGTTACTTTCCCTGATACTTTTACAACTTTACCCTCTACACCTTCCTCTCTAGGCTCCCCTTTACTCTGGCTATCCTTATCTTCCTTTGTTTCTATCCCTTGCAGATTTTTACGCTTTTGAGCTTTTTTCCCTCCTATTTCCATTTCCTCCTCCAAGACATCATGGGGACCTTCCCTCCCCCTCTGTGCATCTTGAAACTCCATACTTTCCGCCCAGCTAGGTTCCACCACACTCAATGACCGTATTTCCCCCCCCCCCGCATCTTTCTGATGCACTGCTCCCGTCTCCTCCCCACCTCCAGTTTCTGGGCCAAGGAGTCCAGGAAGAGATCTTCCTCTTTTTCTCCACGATATCACTTATAGAACCCGCCAAACCCTCTATTGGGCCACTTGCTAGCATTTCTTCTCTTCTTAAATCCTCCTCATACATTGCTGTTATAGCCGGATCAAGCCCTCCCTCTTGGGAACTCTCCATCTCAAAAATTCCCTGACCCTCAACTGTCTCTTCCCCTTCGTCTAGCACACTGTCCCCTTTAGCTGCCTGGGCATATGTCCTTTTAGTGCACTGCCATGCCAAGTGTCCTTCCTCTCCGCAAAGATGGCATCTCTTAGGGACTCCACAGTTGGCTGCAGTATGTCCCTCTTCCCCGCAATTACGGCACACAATTCCCGTTTTCGTGCAACCCTCCTTTGTAGGTCCAAAAGTGTGGCAATGCCTGCAATATAGAGGCTGTCCCGAGTAAAACAAAAATCCTCTGTCTCCTCTGATATTGAACATGGCCGGTGGGTGTGTCACTCCTCCCGCACATGATGGATCCCGTCTGAACCGTACCCAGAAACGTCTCTTCCCGTTGAACATGCCATACGGATTTTTTAGTTCTTTACCTCCACTAATCATTTCCCAATACCGGTTCAAAAAAGTCACAATCTCCTCTTTCCTTGCATACCGAGTGTACATGTGAAGTACAAGTGGTCTCTCCTCCAGCATAAAATTTGGGATTACCTTTACATGCAAATGAACATACAGTAATATTTACAGTTGCTTTATGCTTTACTGTGGAGGGTTTTTGTCACTTTTTTACCCACCATAACCTTAATAGTAGTGGTGATTACCTAGTCTAGTCTCAAACCTGCTTTGCCATTAAGACCAACCCCACACTGATGAGACCCATTAAGGTCGAAACAGCTGTGTAGCTGAGCCTGTGTCCCCTTGGCCTTGAGTCATCGTCCCTTCGGGGACTAAAGACTCCTGCTGCTTTTGGGGGGGCACGCCATCTCGAGCTAAGAGGAGTGATCCTGAGCGAGCGGTTCTGAGCGAGCGGATGCGGAAGTGAGGGGCCGGCACCTTTGCCCTGGGACATCGCCTTTACTGGCTAAAGTCCCTTGCTGCTTTTGGGGTGCCGCACCTGAGCTTGGGAGAGCAGAGATGACATCGCAAGCTGGAATGCGCAATTCCATTCGGTTCCTGATCGAGGAGACCGAGAGAAGTCGAGTGAACCTGCTGTGGATAGTGGAGAAGGTGCTGAAGCAATTGATCGGTCTGGACACTGAGAGGATCTTCTGCCTTCAGGATTTCCCTGCACAGGGGATTTATGACCTGACCTGTCATCAAGAAGCGGATGTTTGGTGCACTTTTGAAAAGTGCAAGGAGAAGTCTGGTGACCCGATCTTACATGGCATCAAGGTAATTCCAAGTTTTATGCTGGAGGAGAGACCACTTGTACTTCACATGTACACTCCGTATGCAAGGAAAGAGGAGATTGTGACTTTTTTGAAACGGTATTGTGAAATGATCAGAGGAGGTGAAGAACTTAAAAACCCATATGGCATGTTCAACGGGAAGAGACGTTTCTGGGTACGGTTGAGACGGGATCCATCATGTGCGGAAGGAGTGACACACCCACCGGCCATGTTCAATATCAGAGGAGACAGAGGATTTTTGTTTTACTCGGGACAGCCTCTATATTGCAGGCATTGCCACACTTATGGACATACAAAGGAGGGTTGCAGGAAAACGGGAATTGTGTGCCGTTATTGCGGGGAAGAGGGACATACTGCAGCCAACTGTGGAGTCCCTAAGAGATGCCATCTATGCGGAGAGGAAGGACACTTGGCACGGCAGTGCACTAAAAGGACATATGCCCAGGCAGCAAAAGGGGACATTGTGCTAGAAGAAGAGGAAGAGACAGTGGAGGGTCTGGGAATTTGTGAGATGGAGAGTTCCCAAGAGGGAGGGCTTGATCCGGCTATAACAGCAATGTATGAGGAGGATTTAAGAAGGGAAGAAATGGTAGAGAGTGGCCCAATAGAGGGGGAGGTGGAAGTGGAAATAATGGACACGACCGGACACAAGAAAGGGGCGCAAAAACAAAGTTTACAAAGTGACAATGATATTTGTACAGTTGATGGGGAGGGGAAGAGTGAGCTACGGCAAGATAAGGTGACGAAGTCAAAGTTTTGTGCGCTGGATTTGTCCAGTATTGACGGGAGTGGGGAAGAGGAACAGACCGTAAGTAAAGGAAAAGAGGAAAATAAGAAGTTAGATAGGGAAGCTCAAGAAACTGAGGAGAAGGCAGGCCCTGGTGGTGCGAGTGGAAAAGGTAAAGAGGGAAAGAGTAAGTGTAAAGGGTTTGTTGTTAGTGGAAGCAAAAACGAGTCTTCGCAAGGGATAGAAACAAAGGATGATAAGGATTGCCAGAGTAAAGTGGAGCCTAGAGAGAAGGGTGTAGAGGGTAAAGTTAAAAAAGTATCAGGGAAGGTAACCCTAAAAGAGAGAATGGAACAATTTGAGAACGCAGTGGGAGATGTTCTGTTTTGGGTGGGTATTTTCCGGAAGCAGCATGGGGGTAGTAGTGATGAACAGATAATAGAAAGATTGGAAAAAATGATGTACCAAAGAAAACATCTGACAAAAGAGCAATATGAAGAATTGAAAAAGGAGCATGTACAGTGGGTTAAAATAAAAGAGGCTAGGGGAGAGGTGAGGGAGAAAGAGAGTAGCGAGAGCAACAGCTCGTCCTCACAAAAAAGTCAGATAAGCGTGGAGGGAACTAAAATACAGAGAAGTGTAAGTGGAGTAAGTGGGAACGAAAGTGAAGAAAAGGCAGGCAAAAAAGGGATTGTACAGGCAAAAGAGGCAAATTCTGCGGGAGATAGTAAGGGGAGGAGCACCCAGGGAAAGGATGAAGTAGGGCTTACAAAGGAAGAGGTTTTGCACAATCAACTTGCGAGGGGATTTGGGCGGAGATATTGGGATGTGAAAGAGGCAAGGGACGGGTATGAAAAAAGTGTGATGTCTGGATTCCAGTTAGAGGAAAGTAAGAGAGGTTTGGAACGTATGGAGAAATAATTAAAACAGATGATCGCATCACTTGAGAATAGAGAAAGGGTTTTTGTTTTTAAATGAAAGAATCTTGAAGTATATGGTTCTTATCTTTGTATGATGTTTTGGTTATAGGGTTTTTTCGTAAAGTTATGTTTTTTTTTTTCCCTTCTGAAAAGTTTATCTTTGTGTTTGTATATATCTGAAGGATGAAGGAAGAAAATGTAAATATATTATGTTTTGGTGTCTTTCTAATGTTGGGTGACTGTTGTCACTATGGTGTGTTTTTTTGGTTTCCAAAAAAGTCTGTAAACTTAAAAAAGTTGTTGAATAAAAAAGTTTAAAAAAAAAGGTTGAAACATGTCTGTGAGTGGGTTTAATGGCTTTGCATCTCATCCCAGCCTCTGTCTAAAAGCTGTGTTTAAAACAGTGTGCATTGGCTTGAGGATTGGCTTGTGTAATACGAGCTTGAGACAAAAGGTGGCACTGAGTGCTCATTTGCATGTCATTTCCCAGAATCCCTTGCTGCAGTGGAAGCGCTGTATGCTGGGTGACAATGGGGAAAGACAGGGTTGCAGACCTGTCTAAGACATGCAAATGAACATACAGTAATATTTACAGTTGCTTTATGCTTTACTGTGGAGGGTTTTTGTCACTTTTTTACCCACCATAACCTTAATAGTGTGTGTATATCTATCTATCTATCTATCTATCTATCTATCTATCTATCTATCTATCTATCTATCTATCTATTTGTGAAAGTGTTCTGTGGCCGTGTCTGTATGTGTCTCCCTGTGTCCCCTGTGTCCCTAGCGGCAATCCCATTGGCTCCCTTGGCCCGCCCCCGCACACCTCTCATTGGCCGGACACACACATACACTCACACAGAGATACACACACACACGGAGACACACACAGGCAGGACACGGAGACACACACAGGCAGGACACTGAGACACACACAAAGATACACACACACTGAGACACATACAGATACACACACACACACACACACTGAGATACACACACACTGAGACACACACAGATACACACACACACACACACACACACACACTGAGATACACACACACTGAGACACACACAGATACACACACACACACTGAGATACACAGACAGGACACAGATAGACAGACAGGACACATACACATATACAGACAGGACACACACACACACACACACACACACACACCACCCCCCCCCTCTGTCCATCCCCCCCATCACGTGCGCCGCCCTGCACCGGCTCCAGACGGAGGGGAAGCACGGCCCTCCTACCCCAGCCGCTTCCTTACCTCCCCGGCGCTACCTCCCCCTCAGGTAAGTAACTGCGCGTCCCGCCTCAGCTTATGGCGCCAGTAACTCTCCCATTTCAGGCGCGCAGCCTCGCGCCTCAGGCCCACACAGGCCCACACAGGCCCACACAGGGTGCTTCCTGCCGCCGGCTGCACGCCTCACTCAGCCGGACGGCACATCGGGGGACAAGTGGGCGCCGGCGGGGGGGAGCGCGAGTCACGGGGAACGGGGGGGGGGGCGAGTCATGGGGAACGGGGGGGGGAGCCGCGAGTCACGGGAAACGGGGGGGGACGCGAGTCACGGGGAACGGGGGGGGGGGGGGCGAGTCACGGGGAACTGAGGGGGGGGGGCGAGCCACGAGTCACGGGGAACGGGTGGGGGGGCGAGCCGCGAGTCACGGGGAACGGGTGGGGGGGCGAGCCGCGAGTCACGGGGAACGGGGGGGGGGGGCTTTGTGTTTTTCAATCAGATCGCCCAACAAATGTAACCCCCCTTCCTTGGGCTATTGTGAACTAATAGTAATAGCATGTTTATTAGGCCAAGGGGGTGATGTAGCGAGGCAAATTGTTGCAAGGTCTTTGCGCCCAAGTTTGGTGCCGGGATTTGAAGGGTGACAACAGGAGGAGTTAGGGAAGAGTTCCCCCGCGTTATACACGGCTGTAGCAGACGTTTTTTGTGTGTGCGTTATGAGGGACGTAATGACACCTGCCTTAACTGTCCAAGCAGTGTGTCGATCCCCCCCCTCCCCTTTCTCCCCCCTCCCGCTCCCCTTTCTCCCCCCTCCCGCTCCCCTTTCTCCCCCCTCCCGCTCCCCTTTCTCCCCCCTCCCGCTCCCCTTTCTCCCCCCGCTCCCCTTTCCACCACCCCCTCCGCTCCGGGAGTGTCTCTAGCTTTGAATCATTACAACTCAAAGCTGGATTCCGATTGGCTCACACACATCAGGGGGTGTTCCAACCCATATCCACCCTTTGGATTAACATGCTCAAAGGTTGCTTAGGCCTGCCCCTGAATATTGCTACTATACTCAGAGCTGAAATGCAAACAGGCTAACTGAAGGAATTAACCTTTCCACTGCCTGTTCTAACAGGACTGACAGAGGAAAGGCCCAGAATTAGCAATAGATGCCGAAGGCCAGGCTATATATATGTAGAAAAGCACTTTATGCCCCATGTTAGAGTGTAGCCTTTTCCCCATACAGTAAGGCTGAGTTCAGCGTGGCTGCTGCGGCAGCGTGCGTCCACGCGCACCTCCCCCGCGTGCTCCTGCAGCCTGGCGATCTGTGTTCAGGCTGCAGGAGTCGGGTCGCGGCATTTGGGGGCTTGGCGGGGGGAACGTGTCACGGAGCTGGTTCGCTGAACCAGCTCACGTGATGCGACTGCAGCCCCAAATATCATTTCTGGTTACAGCGGCGTCAACGCTGCACTTTACCGCCGGTGGAGTTTTCAGTTTGAACACTCCCACCAAACAATCTAAAATTGCGACGGACGTGCGCACGCACGCGTCGCGTAGCAGCCACCCCGAACACGGCCTTAGAAAGGCAGCCAGTAATGTAATGTGTGTTTTAGCATTTCTTTGCATGCAGGCACAGTAATTCACTTAGCTGCGTTGTCTGCAGAGAAATGCTGGGTCGTGACAAAGAGCTGGGAGCAGCTAAGTGCCGGGACAAATGGTGAGCGGGGAAGGGCTGATTATCAGGTCCGGGGACGGACTCCCAGCGCGGTAGAGTCTATACACATAATATATAAAGCTTGGCCCCCTGCAGAAGCAATCCCTCCAGCCAATTAGGCAAGGGAAGCCCATGACCAGGGGGCAAGCCCCCTCCCCCCTCACCTCCCTGGGATCTCTGGGCCACCATCGCGGCCCCCCCTGGGGGGGGGGGGGGGCAGGCCTAGGTCAGTACAAAAGAGGCAGCCGGGAGCTGAATCTTCCATTCTGCTCCCGGTCTGCTGCGAAGTTTAGTGTCCTCTCCTCTCCTCCAGGTGAGTTTGTAGTCTCCCTTTGGGCCCGATCGCAGCATCCCCCCCCTCCGCCTCCGCTATGGCTGTCCAGGGGATAGTTGCGAGGCGGCCGGGGAGTGCTGCCACGGGGGATCCCCCTACCGCGCGGCTCTCCCTCCCTCAGCCTCCGTGGCTGGCCTGCTCGGCGGGCGGGGAGGGGGGGGCCTCCGGCGAAGGGGGGGATCCGCCTGCCGGACCAAGGGATAGCTAGTGGGGATCCCCCTTACCGCGTGGCTCTCCCTCCATCAGCCTTGGTAGCTGGCGGGCGGGGAGGGGGGGCCTCCGGGGAACGGGGGGATCCCCTTGCCGGTACCAGGGAATAGCCAGGGGGGATTCCCTTGCCACGTGGCTCGCCCTCCATCAGCCTCTGCGGCTGGGGAGGGGGGGGCCAGAGGGAGGACGAGGAGAGGCACAACAACCCCCCACGTTTTTTTGCCACGACGGTTCCCCCAACAGAATGGCCGTGGGTATCCCCCAACCCCCCCCCCCCCGGGGTTGGAGCACGGGACACTCAGTGGGGTTACATGGCAGTGGTATAATGTGCTGTAATTGATTTCTTTCAACATTGGATAAAGTTATGATCAATGCTAGAATGGCCGTGGGTATCGCTGCATACCGCATTCGTAGTGATAGCGGGCTGTATGTGGGGAATAAAGTGTATACACCTCAGTGTGGTTATAATGCGTTGTATTCGGGGTATGGTTATAATGCGTTGTATTCGGGGTATGGTTATAATGCGTTGTATTCGGGGTATGGTTATAATGCGTTGTATTCGGGTTATAAGGCATACGAGCTGCATTTGAGGTACAATTGGCTGTAATTGGGTTACATGGCGTATATTGTATTTGGATTATAGGGGGTGTGTATATACCGCATCCGAAGTTACAATGGGCTTTAATGGGGTGACATGGTGTATATAGTGTGTATACTGCACTCGTAGTTACGTTCTGTACGATAGGGTGTGTATAGGTGCTGCATTCGCCGTTACAATGTACTGTAACTGGGTTACATGGCGTATATAGTGTATATACTGCATTCACGGTTACGTGCTGCATGTGGAGTATAAGGTGTATTTATGCTGCATTCAGTGTTGTAATGTGCTGTAATTGGGTTACATGGCGGGTATAGTGTATATACCGCAGTCAGGGTTAAGTGCGGTATGTGGATTATAAGGTGTACATTTGCTGCACGCAGGGTTATAAGGTGTCGTAATTGGGGTACATGGCGTATATAGAGTATATACTGCATTCACGGTTACGTGCTGCATGTGGAGTATAAGGTGTATTTATAGAGTGACCATTCGTCCCGGTTTTGCCGGCACAGTCCCGTTTTTTTCTGTGCTGTCCCGGTTGACAGTCCGTCCCGGAAATGTCCCGGGTTTTGCCCCTGGTGACTGGTACCGAGCGCGAGTCGGCGGCGGTGCGCGGAGGCGGCAGCATGAGGAGGATGCGGCGGTGCGCGGAGGCGGCAGCGTGTGGAGGATGCGGCGGCCGTATTTTTTTTTTTCCCCAATAGCAGGATGCCGGGGGCGGGGCTTTAGAGTAGAAGCAGGGGATTGGTTGGAGGTTAGGATATGCCGGGGGCGGGGCTTAGTATCAGGGACGGATGTAGTGTGTGTGTGTGTGTGTGTGTGTGTGTGTGTGTGTGTGTGTGTGTGTGTGTGTGTGTGTGTGTGTGTGTTTTCACCAGAAGGAAGGCTCACAGCTGGCAACTGAAACTGCCGGCAGACTGGAAAAAAGCCTCACTACTTCTGGCTCCCTACAGTGGCACTACAGGTAAGCCCCATGTCGCCTGTGTGTGTGTGACTGCCCCCTTCCCAGTCTGTGTGTGTGTGTCTGCCCCCCTCCCAGTCTGTGTGTGTGTGTATGACTGCCCCCCTCCCAGTCTGTGCAAGTGTGACTGCCCCACCTCCCAGTGTGTGTGGGTATGACTGCCCGCCTCCCAGTCTGTGTGGGTGACTGCCTCCCCTCCCAGTCTGTGTGTGTGTGTGTAACTGCCCCCCTCCCAGTGTGTGTGACTGCCCCCCTCCCAGTGTGTGTGACTGCCCCCCTCCCAGTGTGTGTATGACTGCCCCCCCTCCCAGTGTGTGTGTGACTGCCCCCTCCCAGTGTGTGTGTGACTGCCCCCCCTCCCAGTGTGTGTGACTGCCCCCCTCCCAGTGTGTGTGACTGCCTCCCCTCCCAGTGTGTGTGTGACTGCCCCCCCACCCAGTGTGGGTGTGTGACTGCCCCCCACCCAGTGTGGGTGTGTGACTGCCCCCCTCCCAGTGTGTGTGTGACTGCCCCCGCACCCAGTGTGTGTGTGTGTGTGTGTGTGTGTGTGTGTGACTGCCCCCTCCCAGTCTGTGTGTGTGTGACTGCCCCTCCCTCCCAGTGTGTGTGTGACTGCCCCCCTCCCAGTGTGTGTGTGTGTCTACCCCCCTCCCAGTCTGTGTGTGTGTCACTGCCCCCCCTCCCAGTCTATGTGTGTGTGACTGCCCCCCCTCCCAGTCTGTTTGTGTGTGTGACTGCCCTCCCCCTCCCAGTCTGTGTGTGTGTGACTGCCCCTCTCCCAGTCTGTGTGTGTGTGACTGCCCCCCCTCCCAGTGTATGTTTGACTGCCCCGCTCCCAGTCTGTGTGTATGTGTGACTGCCCCCTCCCAGTGTGTGTGTGTGACTGTCCCCCCTCCCAGTCTGTTTGTGTGTGTGACTGCCCTCCCCCTCCCAGTCTGTTTGTGTGTGTGACTGCCCTCCCCCTCCCAGTCTGTGTGTGTGTGACTGCCCCTCTCCCAGTCTGTGTGTGTGTGACTGCCCCCCTCCCAGTGTATGTTTGACTGCCCCCCTCCCAGTCTGTGTGTATGTGTGACTGCCCCCTCCCAGTCTGTGTGTGTGTCTGTCTGCCCCCTGCCACTGTGTGATGCCCCTCTCCCAGTGTGTGTAAGTGCCCCCTCCAAGTCTGTGTGTGTGTGTGTGTCTGCCCCCCTCCCATTCTCTGTGTGTGTGTGTCTGCCCCCCTCCCATTCTGTGTGTGTGTGTCTGCCTCCCTCCCATTCTGTGTGTGTGTGTGTCTGCCCCCCTCCCATTCTGTGTGTTTGTGTGTCTGCCCCCCTCCCATTCTGTGTGTGTGTGTCTGCCCCCCTCCCATTCTGTGTTTGTGTGTGACTGCCCCCCCAGTGTGTGTGTGACTGCCCCCTCCCAGTGTCTGTGTGTATCAGTGACAGAATGTATACAGACACCAACCCACTCACCCACTCACCCACGTGTCAGTCAGTCACCCACGTGTCAGTCAGTCACCCACCCATATGTCAGGCAGTCAGTCACCCACCCACCCACGTGCCAGGCAGTCTAACGTGTCAGTCAGTCACCCACCCACCCACGTGTCAGGCAGTCAGTCACCCACCCACGTGTCAGGCAGTCAACCCAAGTGTCAGGCAGTCACCCACCCAAGTGTCAGGCAGTCTCCCACCCACCCCCCCAAGTTTCAGGCAGTCTCCCACCCACCCCCCCAAGTTTCAGGCAGTCTCCCACCCACCCAAGTGTCAGGCAGTCTCCCTCCCACCCACCCAAGTGTCAGGCAGTCTCCCTCCCACCCACCCAAGTGTCAGGCAGTCTCCCTCCCACCCACCCAAGAGTCAGGCAGTCTCCCTCCCACCCACCCAAGTGTCAGGCAGTCAGTCACCCATCCACGTGTCAGGCAGTCAACCACCAAGTGTCAGGCAGTCTACCACCCACCCACCCAAGTGTCAGGCAGTCGCCCTCCCACCCACCCAAGTGTCAGGCAGTCTCCCTCCCACCCACCCAAGTGTCAGACAGTCAGTCACCCACCCACGTGTCAGGCAGTCAGTCACCCACCCACGTGTCAGGCAGTCAACCCAAGTGTCAGGCAGTCACCCACCAAGTGTCAGGCAGTCTACCACCCACCCACCCAAGTTTAAGGCAGTCTCCCACCCACCCAAGTGTCAGGCAGTCTCCCACCCACCCACCCAAGTGTCAGGCAGTCTAACAACCAACCAACCAAGTGTCAGGCAGTCTCCCACCCACCCACCCAAGTGTCAGGCAGTCTAAGTGTCAGGCAGTCAAAGTGTCAGGCAGTCAACCCAAGTGTCAGACAGTCTCCCACCCACCCAAGTGTCAGGCAGACTCCCATAACCCACCCACCCACCCAAGTGTCAGCAGTCTCCCATAAAAGTGTCAGGCAGTCTCCCATAACCCAGCCACCCGTCAGGCAGTCTCCCATACCCTAGAGAAAGTGCAGCGCACCATGATCCAGAGAAGAGGCAGGTCTGGCAGAAATCTATCTTTATTAGAAAGTCATAAAAACAAGGGATGCAACCCCACCCCACTCTGCCACATAACCAGGATGCTGACGCCCACCTGATGACATCAGAGCTACCATATGGCGCCCCCTAGTGACGTCAGACGTCTAGGTCTAAATCCCTGGCAATACAGCATAGAGCTGCCTTGGAGGACTGCAGCCACAGCCACACCTCTCCCCAGACTGAACACTCCCCCATGTGTGGCTGTGGCTGCAGTCCTCCAAGACAGCTCTATGCTGTATTGCCAGGGATTTAGACCTAGACGTCTGACGTCACTAGGGCGCGCCATATGGTAGCTCTGACGTCATCAGGTGGGCGTCAGCATCCTGGTTATGTGGCAGAGCCGGGAGGGGTGAGTATCAGGGGGGTGGTATATATTGTGACTGTTTCTTGTGTTTGTAGCCTTCACCTTGACTGCCGAAACGTTGGACTTTATGGCATATTAAACCTCCTTTGAGTAAGACCGTGTGCCTGCTTCTTCTTCTTTGTCCGGCTACAGGAAGGGTCAGGAGACAGGGAGGACAGAGGCAGGAGAACCCCATCTGGCTCCGGCCTTGCCTGTCCCTACGAATACAAACATACAACCCCTCACTGAATAACATAGCCCTAACCCCATGTAATAATCCTGGGTGTAAACAAAATAATGGTTTTATGAATATTGTAATGGTTTAATAGGGACCTAGGAGGTGGCCAGTGGGGCTGTTATGTGTATTTGTGTTTATTGAGGGTAGCGGGGGTGGGTGAACGGGGTATTGGCCCCAAGGATGGGTGTTTAGGCCTACCGGGTGGGGGGGTAGTGGGAGGGGTTAACCCCTTCATTACCTTAGCGGTATTAACCGCTAAGTTAAAGAAGAGGTTAAGTCATCCCCCAACCCCCTGGCAAGGCCTAAACACCCAGCCAGGGCCAAATACCACCTTCTGCCACCCCCGCTACCCACAATAAGCCTGGCACGGGTGTATAACCCCTTCATTGCCTTGGCGGTAATGAAGTTGCCTGTAAATGCATTTTTTATGCATGGGATTCATGCCGGGGGTCTCTGGTGCTGATATTAATGGATATCAGCTCTGGGACACATGCAAGTTATTTTCATCGCAGCTTCACCCCACCTTCTTGCCAACTTTTGTGGCGGGACAATTTGGAGAAGAAACAGCAATTTTAAAGTGGCGATCAGCCGCAATAAGCTGATCAGGGCTTATAGAATTGAGCGTGTTTGAAAAACTGGCGATCAGTGCCGAAAAGTGGCTTATCACCGCGCGTCTGCAGATTTTATTTATTTATTTATTTTCCGGCAAAACAAAAAACGGTTATTTTTGCTCTAATCGCCAGGTTCTCTGGGCTTACTGAATCGCTGTAGGCGATTACTGCATGAGGGCCTTAGGGAGGATTTGTTCCTGTAAAGTACACCTAGTTTGGCATAGGATTTGGATGTCAGGGTATCAATGTGCAACCCAAATGTTAAATGGGAGTTGAACTATATGCCCAGATATTTCAAACCAGTAACAGGGGCTAGGATGGTATTAGAGTTGGTTTTTATCTGAAGCTCTGTCATTGGTAGCTTTAGCAATTTAGCTCTGGTCCCAAATACCATTGTTACAGTCTTGTCAGTGTTTAAAATCAGTTTGTTTTGGGAAATCCAGTTTCAAGTCTCAAAAAATCAGATTGAAGTACGTGTTCAAGGTCAGAGAGGCGAGGGCTGCGTGCATATAGGATAAGATCTAAGGCCTCTCACAATAACCCGTTAGGAATATTAATTCCTCATCTATCCGACATAAGTATAAAATATACTCTAACCAAGACCCCTAATACAGAGTTACCCACCTTATACGGGAGCAGCTGCCAGACGAGTATAGTAAATGTATCTTATTTCTTTTGCCACTGGAGGGCAGCGTGGAGTTACATGGAGTGGCGCCCGTAAGGACGACGTGCCAGTTAGGCGGAAGGAGACGCGCACACACTTTTATGTGAAACGGATATATTTGGGGAGGGATTTAGGAGTCTGAGTGAGAAAATTTATATTTTGTCACAATGGAAAAATGGAAAAATTAACCATTTAAATATGCACAGATTTTATCCCACTTTTGGAAATTAGGGATGTTGCCTAAAAGTTTGAGAATGCATAAAGTGCCACCCCTGGGCTTTAATGAAGCAGCATTTGTGGGATAAAGGGAACAGCATTCTGTATAAAGGTATTTTGGGCTCGATATAAATAATTGAAGCCAAAAACTAATATTAAGGGGCCTATGCAGAGAGCAGCGCGAATGGAAATTTCGGCGTTTTTTAGCGCTATATGGCTATAATAAGGTTGGAAATGGCGAGTTGAGTAAAAAGCGCCATTTTTTTTTTTTTTTTAGTAGAACTCGCCGCATATGGCGATCGGATGGTCCCTGGATCACTGCGCAGTGAGATCAGATGGAACAGCACAGATCAGCGTTGTTATACACAGGGGCACACTCAGTATATAGAGATGCGGGTGATGGGGCCCTTGTGCCCCTGTGTATAACTCACCTGCTCCCCCATCCCCCTGCATATCTATCCCATTCACCCCTTTTCCTCCCGCATACCTCGCAGGGCCGGCCGGCCATTAGGCGGTCGCCTAGCGCGCAAAGGTCCTAGGGGCGCATTAATAATCATTATTATTTTTTCCTCTTATTATTTCTAATTTATTTATCTTTTTTTAAAAATTATTATTCTTTTTTTTATCCAGTATTTTGGCGCCCTTTTATTTTTATTTTGCGTCGTGCTGGGGTGCGGTCGCACCCCCTGCAGCCCCGATAGCTACGCCACTGTTTATTTTATTATTTTATTTATCTTATTATTTTTTATACAACTGGGGCACAAATTTTAAGTTTCGCCTGGGGCGCATGAAACCCGTGCTCCGGCCCTGCTCCTTGTTCTCTCTCACCCTCTCACGCCCAATATCCCAATCTCCCTCTAGTACCTGCCCCTCCCGCAGCCTTCCTGATCTTATCTGCCTCTCCTGCGGTCAAACCAACTTCTCAGGGCCCCTAGAATACCCCTGGATCTACGCCCTGGCTCCTCTGTTACCTGCTCCCGGGGTCTGCTGCTCCGCCTAAAAAAGGTGAAGCAGCAGATCTGTCCGCACCTCTCGTATTCTGCTACCTGCTCCCGGGGTCTTCTCCTCCGCCTAAAAAAGGTGAAGCAGCAGATCCGTCCACACCGCTCGTATTCTCCTAGGCCATCGTCCACCACGTCGCCAGACTTGACATCCGCTTCGTCGTCTGCCTCATCGGCCGCCTTGTAGCCCACCTCTTCGCACCACTTGACGCCCGCTTTATCGTATGCCTCGTCGTCCGCCTCGTAGCCCGCCTCGTCGTCTGGTGGCACAAAGGGCACCACCTTCGTGCGTGTCCTGATCTGCAGGAGACATGAAGTGTTTGTAACCAGGGACAGTGATACTCTGTATCGCAAGAGCTCCTGTGCCACTTATACCCCCTCCCCAATACCACGTTATACCGCCCTCCACAGGGCAAATACCCGTTATACCCACCTCCCCAGGCTTAGTACCCAGTTATACAACCCTCCCAAGGCCCAGTACCCAGTTATACAACCCTCCCAAGGCCCAGTACCCTGCTATATGCCCCTCCCCAGGCCCAGTACCCGTTATACCCACCTCACCAGGCCCAGAACCCGTTATACCCACCTCACCAGGCCCAGTACCCATTATATACCCCTCCCCAGAAGGTCATGTTTCTATTTATCAAAAATACATTGAGTTACCTCTGGTTTTCAAGCATGTCCTGGGGGAGTTATCACAGAGACACAGAAACGTCGCTGAGTTTGGTGAGTAACTCCCTTAAACTCTCAGCAGTTGAATTCCCCATTAGGCGCTTAATGCGTTAAAAACAAGCGTTGCTATTTCTTTGCATGAAGTTGCAGGTAATTGGAAGAGTTACACAGTGACGGCTATTTCATCACTCACCTTCTTCCATCGAATCGGTCTTAGCGGTAGTGATCTCAGTATTATTTCCTCCTTCACATCGGATATCCATATCCATTCTTCGCCTCTGATCTGTATGCAAGACAATGCTTTAAGACAGGGTTGCGCAACCTTTTCCCCCTGCTCCCCCCTCCACCCTCCCCACCTTGTCTCCGACGTTCTGATGTAACGACGTCATGTGATATCACGTTGCTATGGTAATGCCACATCATGTGACGCCACGTTGCTGTCTCCAGAAGCCGCCGGAGACAAGGAAAGGGAACTTACAGAGGCCTTGCGCGCGATTTCCGGCATTTAATTTAAATGCTGTGGGGAAGAGCGAGGGGCCACTGTAAGCGCCGAGCCCCTCCTCCCCAAGAAAATGTCGCACGCCTCGATTTGCGCACCCCTGCTTTAAGAGATATTCTGGGACCCTCCAACTCCTCCATCGGACCCTTCCTCATATTGACTGACCTTGCAGTGCTCTGCACTGACTTGCACTGACCTGCTATGATGCCTCTCAAAATACCATGCTAACTCATTCTGAACATACATGTGTCCTTTCTACATGTTACTCAGCTTGTATGGGCCACAGACAGCTTTCCCGGGGTCCAGGACTAGTTGCCACCGGGGACACTCACCCATGGGTCGGCGACCTTGCGAGAACCCACCCCCCCAACCTGTTTTCTCTTGCATTGCCATAGACAACAACATTTCAGCCTGCTGGCCTTTCTCAGGTAAAGTGGCTAAACCCACTAAAGCCAGTAAAGAAAGGCCAGCAGCCGAAACATTGTAGTCTGTGGCACAATAAATTATCTTTTTTTATTCAAATCCGTGTGCCCTTTTCCATCAATCATATTGTATACATTGGACGAAATGCCGGTCTTCCCTGAGACTAAGGGGCACCGGTAAAAGTATGACTAATTGTTTTTTTTAGTGTGCAGCAAATCCCCATCATTTTTGCGTTCTCTTGCTCTGCCCCAATCTGACACACCACCTTGCTCTCTCACCCCCCTCTTACACTCCCGCGTCACCCTTTCCTTCCCCAAAGGTTGTCCTTTAATCAGATCTTACCCAAATTGTCTCCATCTCCCTTGGAAATGTTCTGTCTTTAAACTGTGCGGCTCCTCTTGATCCGAACTTTCTTAGCTGACCCCTTTAGGTTTCGGCTCCGAGGGTCTAAAAAATAAGCGACTCCGAAAAGATGTGAAATATGCCCACGGGTCCTAATGGGGCACTGAGGGGGAGACTTAAATACTAGTAAATATAATCTACTGTGCTAACAAATATAATCTATTAACTAACAAATATAACTTATTAAACTAAGAAATATAACTTATTAAACTAAGAAATATAATTTATTAAACTAAGAAATATAACTTATTAAACTAAGAAATATAATTTATTAAACTAAGAAATATAACTTATTAAACTAACAAATATATCTTATTAAACTAAGAAATATAATTTATTAAACTAAGAAATATAACTTATTAAACTAAAAAATATAACTTATTAAACTTACAAATATAATCTATTTAACTAAATAAATATCTATTAAACTAAATAAATATCTATTCAACTAAATAAATATAATCTACTTCAAAACAATACAATAAAAAGCTGAAATGATACGTTAACCAAGCCACAGATGTGATGCCAATGAGCGTTGAACTCCTTGCAGATCCACCGTCAGCTGGTTGTGGCAGAAAGTGGTGACATGCAGTAGAACAGAGTGGTTGAGCTGTAACCACGGCAGTCAGGTCAGAAATCAACACAATATTTTTTGAAATTTAGAATGAGAATGTTCAGTATGTCACATTCTGGGCTCAGACACTGAGCCCTGTCACATGTTAGCAGCTTGTGATAATAGAAAGTATCCATATACTGGGATGTGATAAGAGACATTATAGTCATTTTATACTGGGTCCCATAACCTGCTTTATATGAAGTATCATTTTACACTAGTAGAGATGTTACATTTTGAAAAAATAGCGCTTCTGGCGACAATGTTCATTTTCTCTACAAATGATAAATGAAAAAGTTGGATAAAATGTTATATGTGTGTGTGCGCGCGCAATATATATATATATATATATATATATATATATATATATATATATATAATGAGTGAAAAGAGAAAAAAGTAACCCGTATGGGAGCACTCAGGTATGCAGATTAACATATAGTATTTTATTTATTTGACACAGTGCAAAAAAGGATAAGTAAACAGTACATGATTAAAAACACTTTAAAAAGGCTAGGACCCCTGTCACGGGTACTACCCATAGACACAAGTGGGCAAAACTAGGGAATGACTCAAATTGTCAACCCTTAACATGAAAATGGATAGTGACTCAAGAAACACTTGGATAGGTCAGAATAAATCACAACAGGTTAATGGGTTCACAGGCACCTATACAAAGCTAAAGATAATACGTACTACACACCAATGAAGTGACTAGTCAAAATATAAATGACAATCTTAAACCATCATGAATCTGCTTGAGCATACAATTATGTAACCAATACCAACAGCACAAATAAATCACTTGAAGGAAAAAGGTGGCATGATGGGATGAAGTCACTAGATGTGTAGAGCAATGAAGTGTGTGAATAGCATGTATGGAAAATTACCTGATGAACACCTATTAGATAACCTTGTGTGTGTTGTCAGTATCCATAATGAAAAAATAGAGTGTCACAGTCCAAAGATTAGTTGCACCAGTGCTGGGTAGCATAGTTACGTGAACATCTGTCAGGGGTCCTGCCTAGCACACCCACTCCGACGCACCCCCACTCCAAGTCTAAGTCTCTGGACGAAACGCGTCCATGCTATTCACACACTTCATTGCTCTACACATCTAGTGACTTCATCCCATCATGCCACCTTTTTCCTTCAAGTGATTTATTTGTGCTGTTGGTATTGGTTACATAATTGTATGCTCAAGCAGATTCATGATGGTTTAAGATTGTCATTTATATTTTGACTAGTCACTTCATTGGTGTGTAGTACGTATTATCTTTAGCTTTGTATAGGTGCCTGTGAACCCATTAAGCTGTTGTGATTTATTCTGACCTATCCAAGTGTTTCTTGAGTCACTATCCATTTTCATGTTAAGGGTTGACAATTTGAGTCATTCCCTAGTTTTGCCCACTTGTGTCTATGGGTAGTACCCGTGACAGGGGTCCTAGCCTTTTTTAAGTGTTTTTAATCATGTACTGTTTACTTATCCTTTTTTGCACTGTGTCAAATAAATAAAATACTATATGTTAATCTGCATACCTGAGTGCTCCCACACGGGTTACTTTTTTCTCTTTTCACTCATACTATTTACAACCCGTGAGCACCACCAATTCTTACTGATGTAAAGTTATTTATTGGCTTATAGTGGCATTAATATTGCAAAAGTAGATGCAAGGTTTTTTTCCCCACCTTCCCCCCCTTTTTTCCCCCGTTATTTGAACATACATATATATATGACACGTCAGGTCACTCTGTAACCGAACCCGGATCTGTGACGCATATGTACTGAGGTGGGGTTGGATCCCCCACGGTTATTTCTTGTTTTATTAATAAATAATTTACTATATTTTAATCTCTGGTGCGCATTGTGTGCATTTTTCTTCTTGTCTGCACAGTGCTTCAGATGCTGCATCTGAAAAAATGCCGGTGGATCGGGATGTGAGGTAGGGAAGTGACGTCCGCGCCGGAACGTTATTGCCACGCCTCCAAATATTCATTGCCACGCCCCCAAATCGCGCCCGAAGCATACCCTGCAAAGCCATAAAAAAGCTCAGGCTTCAGCAAGTGTATTGCAGCGTGTGCGCCTTCCCTCCATCTGAAATACTATAGACGCAGCCTTATCGACGCTTACTAAATAGGCCCGTGTCTCTCTCTCTCTGTGTGTCTCTGTCTCTCTCTGTGTGTCTCTGTCTCTCTTTGTGTGTCTCTGTCTCTCTCTGTGTGTCTCTGTGTCTCTGTGTGTGTCTCTGTGTCTCTGTGTGTCTCTGTTTCTCTCTGTGTGTCTCTGTGTGTGTCTCTGTATCTCTGTCTCTCTCTGTGTCCCTGTGTGTGTCTCTGTGTCTCTCAAATCAAATCAGCTTTATTGGCATGTCAAAAGAACATTTCAGTATTGCCAAAGCGTGAGTAATAGGGGGTGTGGGACAATGATTACACGAATACTAGGGGGTACGGTATAATGGTTATACAGTACATTACTTTTGTCTCTCTCTCTCTGGGCCTCATGCAGAGAGCATCGTTATTTCAAAATTCGCCATTTTTTGTACAATTTCGCGCAGAAACCGGCAGAAAATGGCGAGTTACGAAAAACGCGCCATTTTGTTTTTTCTATTGCTAAAACTCGCCTCGCGGCTGGCGAGAACCTCCGTCTCGCCATTTTTAAAACTCTCCGAATGCAGAGAGGTACGAACGGCATGTAGCGGCTGTTCGCGCCAGGGAAATGGCGCGATTTTCTCATTTTTGCCGCGCCAGGAAAAGTTGGCAATAAAATGGCGCTCGCCGCCTATACCAAAGGGGGGAAAAAAGCCGCGATTTTTTTTTAACACATTTCTGAAGCGCGCATCTTTCCCATTCAAACTCGCCACACGCATCCATGTTAAACATAGCAGAATTCGTACTTTTCTGCATATGGAGAAAAAAACTCTCCAAAAAAGCTACTTTTTTTTTTTTTTTTTTTTTTATAACTTTCTTTTATTGTTTTTTTGCAGAGATAGTACAATCCAGAATCATATTGTTATCATTTAGTCTGCTTTATGACATACAACATCAAGACGAACATGGAAGGGGGAAGACGTGAGAGGGGAGGGTGAGTGGGTGGAGGGGGGTGGGCAGGTAACGGCTCATGGAGGGGTGTAGTATCCTCCGAGTATTCCAATAAACCTGGCTCTTTCTGCGTGTTCTGATCTAACTCCTCGATCAAC
Organism: Ascaphus truei; assembly: GCF_040206685.1. Classification (NCBI taxonomy): domain Eukaryota; kingdom Metazoa; phylum Chordata; class Amphibia; order Anura; family Ascaphidae; genus Ascaphus; species Ascaphus truei. Next base: position 330,187 of record NW_027456453.1, read on the forward strand.
CCACCGAGTCCAGCGATCGGGGGAAGGTGTAGGTCTCTCGCATTCGTCCTATCTGTCAAACTATTTGTCAACTCTCTCGTGTGTCTGTTCCGTCACTGAAGGACAGCCCACCTGTTACTATCAAAGCCAAACGGTGGCATTGCTCATCCCTGGGATATCGGTCTGTGCCAGCCACAATGACCATACTTTTTGAAAATTTGAGCCAGTGTCGTTGACTAGACTTGTCAACTTTTCCATCTGGCAGGCGAACCAAATTCTGTTCCGAATTTTGTCTATCGATGGAATTGCATTCTGATTCCACAACGCTGCGGTCTCGCACCTCATCGCCGTAGCAAAGTGTGCTATTAGTTTGTTTCCTGATCGAGATACCTCGTCCGTGGGCCTACCTAACAAGAAAACCCACGGATCCAGTTGGATTTTGAGGCCCAAAAAGACCTTTTGAAGCCAATCTCTAATTTGTGTCCAGATGGGTATGATTCGTGGACAAGACCACAGCATGTGTACCAGGTCCCCCTGTTCCCCACACTGTCTAGGGCAGAGAGGGGAAGCTCCCGCGACGAATTTTGCCCTTCTAACTGGGGTGAGGTACCACCTCAATAATACTTTATATGAGTTCTCCTTCAGTGTCGTACAAATCGAGCTGCTGGCCGCAGCTTTGAAAATTGCTGTCCACTCTTCGTCTTCTAACGGTCCTGTCAGGTCTGTCTCCCATTGGGTCATAAAACTGGGTCTATGTGCGTCATCCTTATCTGTCCCAACCACCTCCCTGTACAGAGCAGAGATGAGTCCCCGTGTATCGGTTCCCCGATCACAGAGCTTTTCAAAATTAGTTAGTGGTGGTCTGTTTGGGTGTTTGGTATAAAATGCCCGAACCTGGAGGTATCTAATCAAATCTGTGTTGGGTAAGCCCTTTTCTGACTGTAAAATCTCGAATGTTTTGATTGTGTCTCTGCCCTCCAGGTCCTTAAGCCTTCTTAAGCCCCCCTTTTGCCAGCATGTGAAGTTCCTTTCAGTTAACCCCGGAGCAAAGTCCGGATTGCCATATAAAGGGGCCATTAATGAATCTTTAGAGGTCAATGAATGCCTATTTTTTGTCGATTCCCAGACCGAGAGAGAGTTCAACACAGAGGGCAGCGGGTTTTTTAGATCTTTTAGTCTAGCCCTGGGATACCAGATAAGATCCTTGAGCTCTAGCGGAGCACACACCTCCCTCTCCAAAGCTACCCATCGCCTCAGCTCTGGATCACCATGCCACTGCGTGATCTGACATAGTTGGGCCGCTTTATAGTAAGCCATCAAGGTCGGCACTGCCAGACCTCCAGTTTCCTTAGGCCTTTGCATGATTGACATTCGCACTTTTCTGCATATGGAGAATAAAACTCTCCAAAAAAGCTACTTTTTATGAAATTCGCCAATTTGAAAATTCTATGCTCTCTGCATGAGGCCCTCTGTGTCTGTCTCTCTCTCATTCTCTGTGTCTCTCTCATTCTCTGTGTCTCTCTCATTCTCTGTGTCTCTCTCATTCTCTGTCTCTCTCTCTCTGTCTCTCTCTCTCATTCTCTGTCTCTCTCTCATTCTCTGTCTCTCTCTCATTCTCTGTCTCTCTCTCTCATCCCTGTATGATAGGTATGTTCCAACTCTATTTTTTGCTTTTCTTTTCCGTTTGAGAGGAGGGAGTCCCTCACCTCTTCAGCCACACACCAGGAACGCTGGATTGCTTTCAGACACTCGGAGAGGCGGATACAGTCGTGGATTGCAGGCACTGATTTATCTGGTAAATACCGCAAACATGCTTGAACAAGGGCCGTAGACATTTTATTTGATGGTTTAGATTACCATTGTCTGTGGTTGTTAGTTATTGGTATTAGAGTTTTTTGATGTTGTTACGAATCAAATACATTTTGAAGTAGTAATCCCCTCCGAACTGGCCATTCCTGGCCAATAATGCCCTGGCTGTAAAAGTTGAAGGGCCCAAGCAAAGCCCCCACCTCTATACACACTAACACTGCAGGGGCATCAAAGTGTCTCATTGTCATGGCAACGGGGGGTGTCACGTGATGTCATTTGTTTAATAAATTATTTTTTAAGGTGTCCCGGTTTTTCATTTTCGAAATCTGGTCACCTTATGTATTTATGCTGCATTCAGTGTTGTAATGTGCTGTAATTGGGTTACATGGCGTACATAGTGTATATACCGCATTCAGGGTAAGTGCTGTATGTGGATTATAAAGTGTATATATGCTGCATTCAGGGTTATAAGGTCGTTTATAGAGTATATACTGCATTCACGGTTACGTGCGGCATGTGGAGTATAAGGTGTATATATGCTGCATTCAGTGTTATAATGTGCTTTAAGTGGGTTACATGGCGGGTATAGTGGATATACTGCATTCAAGGTTACGCGCCGTATTGGATTATAACGGGTATATATGCTACAGTCAGTGTTATAATGTGCGGTATTTGGGTTACAGGGGTGTATACGGTACCGCAGGCGTGGTGGCGTGCCGTATTTTGATTATATGGCATACACTGCGATCACGGTTACGTGCTGGGTTCTGAATATAATGTTTATAGACCACATGCGCGGTTACATGACGGGTTTGGATTATATGGCGTATATGCTGCATGCTTGGCTTCGGGCCATTGCGTGGAGCATAGGGGTATGTATATACTGCCTTTGGGGGTCATGTGCTGTATTGGTCCAGCGTTACATGCTACATTCAGGACGACATGGGGTATACGGTGCGTTATGCTGCAGGCAGAGGTATAACGCGTGTAGGGGTTAATTTCACTTCCTGTTCAGCGCAGGCCATGGTAGGGCATGGGTAATCCCTCTTCCTGTTCAGCACTTGGCTCCCTCTATCGTATGGGTAATCCCATTTCCTGTTTAATATACGGCCCTGCGGTTGTATGGGTAACCCCACTTCCTGTTCAGCACATGGCCCTGCTATGGACGGGTAACCCCCCACTCTCTGTTCAGCACAGGGCCGCATGCCTCTGGTTTGGTGTGGGTAATCCCACTTCCTGTTCAGCGCATGGCCAGGGATGGTGCGGGTAATCCCACTCCCTGACTGGGCACGATCAGGAAAATATGCTGGTATAGCAAATATGCATGCGGGAAGGGGGTAAAGGGGCGGTTGCAAATAGCAGGCCTAACCCCCCTTCTTCGGTTAGCAGGAGGTCCCATGTATCGATGATAACATATCAATTCATGTTTCTTTCAGTCAGTTTCGGTACCTCGTGCGAGTAGCAATTCAGTTTTCATCCGGATCGGATCCGCCTCCGTCGGCCCTCGATACTTCCCATACTCACAGAAAAACTCAGTAGACGGAACACATAGTTAAATCACGCAAATTGAAATGACACTCCCGCGACACTTAGCGCATCAATCAGAATGTACTTCGTAGACAAAATCATACAACTGCAGGCTGACGCGCGAAGCAAGGAAGAAGGCTGGTTCCAGAGTCAGCTGTTGATGCTCATGCACCGGCAGAGTCACCAGCAGTAGTGACACCAGCGATAAGCGCAGCGCCAGTTCTAGCAACGCTAATCGCATCAGCAGCGGCGATAGCTACAGCTATAGCGACAGTCGTAGCGCCAGCATTGGGGGCGGCACCAGCGGTAGCGACACCTGTAGTTCCAGCAGCGGCAGTGGCCGCGGTTCCCCCGCAGGCGGTTAACAACACACCTCTAGGGGCCGGTGGGCTGGCCGGGCTAGTGGACTCACCATCCTCCACGATCCTCCTCCCTCAGGCGGCACCCGCCTCAGAGGAGCTAGCCAAGGATAAGAGGATGCCCGATGCGGCATATAAGGTCTCTTATACATCCAGACCTAGCTCAGTGGGCTTGCACTTGCTGAAAGAGGTGAAGGACAAGATATGGGCCGGGGAGTACGTAGATATATTATCTCTGCTACCAGGCTACAGGGAGGCAGGCGTTGGCCGCGTCCTCAAAGACGGGGGAAGCGAAGAAGGTGGATGTGGAAAAGAGGCTTTTCCCACACACCTTTCGCAATTGGTCTAAGGCATTTGTTATCCTGGCTGGAGTAATTGGGGAGAAGGATCCCCAGGCGTGCGCCTCGCTCTTTACGTATCACGACATGATCGAGGAAGCACACCACGCTTACGGGGGAACGGGTTGGTGGACATATGACCAGTGCTTTCAATAAAGGCCCAAGAGGTGGTGATACCATGGAACGTCAAGGACGTCAACCTTTATTTGCAGTTTGTGTCTGGGGGCGGGGCAGATTCCTTTCGAGGGAGCGGCACCGGAGGTAGGGGGACATGGCGGAATAACGTACCAGGGACTAGCCAGTCGCTGCGCACCAACTCGGGCGTCTGTTGGCCGTTTAACCTGTCCAACTGCACGTACGACAACTGCCGTTTCCAACACATCTGCTCCTTTTGCGGCGGCCGCCACGCCCAGGCAAAGTGTTTTAAGAAGGGCGGTCGCAGGGGGAGGAGCGAAGGGCGGAAGTTTGGACGCGAGGGTAGCGACACCAATAATCGTCGCCAATTTGGCACCGTGGCTAGCAAGGTATCCCAATAGGGAAGCAGCCCAGCTACTCTTAGCTGGGTTTAAGGAGGGGTTTAGGATCCCGTTTGAATATCAAGCGGGATCTGAGTTTAGTCGGAACTTGAAATCGGTCAGGACACACGGTGACGTAGCTAGGGAAAAGGTCTGGAAGGAAGTCCAATTGGGAAGGATGGCTGGCCCCTTCGAGTCCCCTCCCTTGCCTAGTCTCAGGATTTCCCCATTGGGAGTGGTCCCCAAAAAAAGAGGCTGGGGAGTATAGGTTGATACAACACCTATCCTACCCCGAGGGGTCGTCGGTAAACGACGGCATTGACAGGGAGTTGTGTTCGGTGTCTTACGCGAACTTCGATCAAGCCGCAGCGCTGGTGGAAAGGATGGTAGAAGGGGCTCTAATGTCAAAAGCTGACATCAAATCGGCCTTCAGACACTTGCCAGTCCACCCCGAGTGCTTTCATTTGCTAGGCTGCATGCTCGAAGGTCAGTACTACATAGACTTATGCTTACCAATGGGAGGGGCGCTTTCTTGTTTTTATTTCGAGACATTTAACACCTTCCTAGAATGGGTGGCCCGGAAGAGGGTGCAAGCAGCGGGGGTCATGCACTACTTGGACGACTTCCTTTTTGTTGGCCCCAGGGGTTCGGACTTATGCGCTAGGTGGCTGTTTGAATTTTCAGCCCTGGCGCGTGAGTTCGGCGTTCCTTTGGCCGACGAGAAGACGGTGCGGCCAACAACCACTCTTACCTTTTTGGGCATAGAAATCGACTCTGAGGCGATGGAGTACAGGCTCCCTCCGGAGAAGCTGGTCGCCCTAAGCAGGCTTCTCCGCGAATTCATAGCTCTCAAGAAAACATCATTGAGGCACTTCCAGGCGCTGCTAGGCCACTTAGTATTTGCTGCGCGCGTAATGCCGGCTGGGAGGGTTTTCGCCAGGCGCCTCTCCGCAGCAACGGTCGGGGTGAGACGACCCAACCACTTCATCCATATCACCGCCGAAATGCGAAAGGACTTGACGGTGTGGCTGCATTTTTTAAAGGATTATAACGGCAGAACCTTGTGGCGAGGTCCCCCATCCAACAACACAGAGTTGCAGTTGTTTACAGACGCCTCAGGGTCAGTCGGTTTTGGGGCCTACTTCGGTGGGGCATGGTGCGCGGAGCGGTGGCCTCCCCACTGGCGGGGGACGCCGCTCATTAAGAACTTGGCGTTCTTGGAACTATTTCCCTTGCTCGTCGCAGTGCGCCTGTGGGGTCACTTATTCGCGAATAAGCAAGTAATTTTTTGGACAGACAACATGGGTGTAGTGGAAGCCGTGAACAATTTCGGCTCACGCTCCCCGCCGGTGCTGTCCCTTCTGCGCTGTTTTGTACTGGCATGCTTGCAATTGAACATAGCGTTCAAGGCTCGACATGTCCCGGGGGTGGTGAATAACATTGCTGATGCCTTATCCCGGTTACAGATGGCGCTGTTTCGGAGACTGGCCCCCGGGGCGGACCTAATCGGCAGTCCATGCCCTGCAGACCTTTGGGTGCTGGCGACGACCAAGTGACCTCGTTGGTACGATCATCGCTGGCTCCGGGTACGTGGCGGGCCTATTCGGCAGCGTGGCGCGATTATCAAAGTCTGGCAGGGGAATTGGGTCTCGATGTATTGGGAGTCGGGACCTTGCTATCATTTGTCCTAAACTTAAGGGCAGGGGGTTTATCGGGAGGATCCATAGGGAAAAAGTGACAGGGGTCTCCTTCTTTTTGCAGCTAGAGGGCAAGGGGGACCCAACGAAGGCGTTTATCATCAAAAGGGTCCTAGCGGGGTTAACAAAGGGGACGGCGACAAATGACAGCAGACGGCCAGTGACACCAGCGATATTAGAAGATTTAATGCAGGCCACAGACAGAGTGTGCCTATCGGGGTTGGAGGCGAAACTTTTCCGGCTGACGTTTGCATTGGCTTTCTTCGCAGCACTGCGAGCTGGGGAGTTGGTGTGCGCGTCGCGCAAGGGCGAGGGAGGGATGCAGTTTGAGGACATAGTCTTAGGGGAAGGGTGGGTCAAACTACACGTGAAAAGGTCAAAAACAGACCAGCGGGGAAGGGGAGCGTGGATATCTTTGCTAGGGCTACCAGGGACCAAATTTTGCCCAGTGAGCACGCTCAGGGAATACTTGGCATGCAGGCCAGACGGTCAGGGCCCCCTGCTCCTTCACGCGGACGGGGGTACCGTTATCTAGATTCCAGTACCTGTGGGTTTTCCGCATGTGTCTAAGACACCAGGGCCTCGACGAGGCACAATACGGGACACATTCGTTCCGGATTGGGGCGGCAACGGAAGCATCACGCGCGGGGCTGTCAGTAGCTGCGATACAAAAGATAGGGCAATGGAAGTCTAACAGATACCGGTCCTATATCACCCCACTCTGCCACATAACCAGGATGTTGACGCCCACCTGATGACATCAGAGCTACCATATGGCGCCCCCTAGTGACGTCAGACGTCTAGGTCTAAATCCCTGGCAATACAGCATAGAGCTGTCTTGGAGGACTGCAGCCACAGCCACACCTCTCCCCAGACTGAACACTCCCCCATGTGTGGCTGTGGCTGCAGTCCTCCAAGACAGCTCTATGCTGTATTGCCAGGGATTTAGACCTAGACGTCTGACGTCACTAGGGGGCGCCATATGGTAGCTCTGACGTCATCAGGTGGGCGTCAGCATCCTGGTTATGTGGCAGAGCCGGGAGGGGTGAGTATCAGGGGGGTTGGTATATATTGTGACTGTTTCTTGTGTTTGGTAGCCTTCACCTTGAGAAAGGCAGTATTTGACTGCCGAAACGTTGGACTTTATGGCATATTAAACCTCCTTTGAGTAAGACCGTGTGCCTGCTTCTTCTTCTTTGTCCGGCTACAGGAAGGGTCAGGAGACAGGGAGGACAGAGGCAGGAGAACCCCATCTGGCTCCGGCCTTGCCTGTCCTTACAAATACAAACATACAACCCCTCACTAAATAACATAGCCCTAACCCCATGTAATAATCCTGGGGGTAAACAAAATAATGGTTTTATGAATATTGTAATGGGTTATTAGGGACCTAGGAGGTGGCCAGTGGGGCTGTTATGTGTATTTGTGTTTATTGTGGGTAGCGGGGGTGGGTGAACGGGGTATTGGCCCCAAGGATGGGTGTTTAGGCCTACCGGGTGGGGGGGTAGTGGGAGGGGTTAACCCCTTCATTACCTTAGCGGTATTAACCACTAAGTTAAAGAAGAGGTTAAGTCATCCCCCAACCCCCTGGCAAGGCCTAAACACCCACCCAGGGCCAAATACCACCTTCTCCCACCCCCGCTACCCACAATAAGCCTGGCACGGGTATATAACCCCTTCATTGCCTTGGCGGTAATGAAGTTGCCTGTAAATGCATTTTTTATGCATGGGATTCATGCCGGGGGTCTCTGGTGCTGATATTAATGGATATCAGCTCTGGGACACATGCATGTTATTTTCATCGCAGCTTCACCCCACCTTCTTGCCAACTTTTGTGGCGGGACAATTTGGAGAAGAAACAGCAATTTTAAAGTGGCGATCAGCCGCAATAAGCTGATCAGGGCTTATAGAATTGAGCGTGTTTGAAAAACTGGCGATCAGTGCCGAAAAGTGGCTTATCACCGCGCGTCTGCCGATTTTATTTATTTATTTATTTTCCGGCAAAAAAAAAACCGGTTATTTTTGCTCTAATCGCCAGCTTCTCTGGGCTTACTGAATCGCTGTAGGCGATTACTGCATGAGGGCCTTAGGGAGGATTTGTTCCTGTAAAGTACACCTAGTTTGGCATAGGATTTGGATGTCAGGGTATCAATGTGCAACCCAAATGTTAAATGGGAGTTGAACTATATGCCCAGATATTTCAAACCAGTAACAGGGGCTAGGATGGTTTTAGAGCTGGTTTTTATCTGAAGCTCTGTCATTGGCAGCTTTAGCAATTTAGCTCTGGTCCCAAATACCATTGTTACAGTCTTGTCAGTGTTTAAAATCAGTTTGTTTTGGGAAATCCAGTTTCAAGTCTCAAAAAATCAGATTGAAGTACGTGTTCAAGGTCAGAGAGGCGAGGGCTGCGTGCATATAGGATAAGATCTAAGGCCTCTCACAATAACCCGTTAGGAATATAAATTCCTCATCTATCCGACATAAGTATAAAATATACTCTACCTAGACCCCTAATACAGAGTTACCCACCTTATACGGGAGCAGCTGCCAGACGAGTATAGTAAATGTATCTTATTTCTTTAGCCACTGGAGGGCAGCGTGGAGTTGCAAGGAGTGGCGCCCGTAAGGACGACATGCCAGTTAGGCGGAAGGAGAAGCGCACACACTTTTATGTGAAACGGATATATTTGGGGAGGGATTTAGGAGTCTGAGTGAGAAAATTGATATTTTGTCACAATGGAAAAATGGAAAAATTAACCATTTAAATATGCACAGATTTTATCCCACTTTTGGAAATTAGGGATGTTGCCTAAAAGTTTGAGAATGCATAAAGTGCCACCCCTGGGCTTTAATGAAGCAGCATTTGTGGGATAAGGGGAACAGCATTCTGTATAAAGGTATTTTGGGCTCGATATAAATAATTGAAGCCAAAAACTAATATTAAGGGGTCTATGCAGAGAGCAGCGCGAACGGAAATTTCGGCGTTTTTTAGCGCTATACTGCACCGACACACTTTATTCGAGCAAATGCCTGGTTTGTACCTGGCAGAAACCTGGAATCCGCCGCTGCTCACCTCTTGCATGCTTCGTTGCGTTTGCCTTCCCAGCCACGGTTCATGCCTGGCTGACGGGGGCCTGATCTGTTAAATGATAATGAGAATGATTTACTAGGCTGCGATGTTTCGATTGTCCACCAGATGGCATAAACTCATGACTTAAGTAATGTGTGGCCTTTGCAAGTTGTTTCGTTTCCAAAAAAAAGTTACTTTATCCCAGTACAGTATGCTATTGTGTAACTTGTCCTTGAGACTGAAGGAATAGTTGCAAAAAATGTATCAATTTAGGCTTTACATACAGTAATGTATTAAATAAAGACAAAGATCATTTTCACTTACACTGTTCTACAGAGACATGAGTGTTCAAGTGGAGCCCGTGTTCCAAAAACCTGACAGAAGTTATGCTTATTTGATATGGGCCGCTATAAATGCAACAGAGGATAAGATGGCAACAGTTGTTCAAATTTATCAGTATTTTATCGAAAATTATGACTTTTACAGATTTTCGCCAACTCCTCATTTGTGGAAGCATGCAATAAGGAAAAGGTTATGTAGTGACCCCTGTTTTCACCGTATTGAGCCCCAATTTGTTGGAGGGTATTGGTGTGTGTCACAGGGTTTTTCCCGTATCTATGATAATGGAGGCGGCAAAAGGCGAAGGGTCGTGTTAAAACGAAATAAGAAGCGACAGTCCCTGCCAAGCAATGCGCCAGAACCAGAACCAGAACCAGCAGCAGCACCAGCTTATCATCATGGTCCCGCCGTCGGTTACAACTCTGAGATGGATTTCGCAGCCAGTTTTGATGAAGCTTGCATGTACCTAAGCGATTTCCCGCTGACTACAGGTGGGCTAGTCCCTCTGCAAAATGATGAAAGCTGGACTGGAAGTGGGCCGGCGCCAGCGCAAGCTGAATGGGAAATTTAGTACAATACTGTACAGTATGGTGAGTACTGTATTTTTGCCGTATTATTTTGGTGGGGCTGGCTGGGAACTTCTTTAGGGGGCTGACCATTACTGTACATTAAAACTTTTCATTTTGTTTTTCCTCAGAAAAGAAAACGGCTAATGGGGGGATTTCGATGGATTATATTGTACTGTATGCTGATGTTTTCCGGCCATACAGTATACTGTGTAATAAACCCGAATAAATAAAACTATGCATTTATTCTACAGTATATGTTCAGTAAATTACTGCACATACTGGGGGCGAGATGTGTTTGCAGCAGAGAGAGATTTAATAATATTGTACAGTGAGCAGGGGGTTCCCTGAGCCAGAAATTAATGATTAATGCTCAGGGAACCCCCCCCCCCCTGCTCCTGATCAATATTATTAAAAATACGGAAAATGCTGCGTCATTACCATAGCGGATAGCCGCTAAGGCAATGAAGGGGTTAACCCACCGTGCCCGCTTTATTGTGTGTAGTGGGGATGGGTGAGGGGGGTATTTGGCCCTTGGTGTGAGTTTACGACTTGCGGGAGGGGGGGGGGGGTTGCGGGTGCACTTAACCCCTTCACGATCGTAGCAGTTAATACCGCTACGGTCATGAAGGGGTTAAGCCCTCCCGCTACCCCAACACCCCCCCCCCCCCCCCCCGCAAGCCCTCCCCAACCATCGTTGGGGCGAATACCCCATTCACCCACCCTCCCGCTACCCACAATAAAAAAATACACACACACAGCAGCCGCCAAAAAATAAATAAATAAATGACAATAAATACATTTGAAATACATTTTTATTGATAGTGTAGATGTGCAGGGGGTCTCCGGAGCTGAACCGCGTTGGTTTTAGGTCTGGGGACCCCGTGCCCCCCGAGATACAGGCCCCTTTAGGGGGTGCCGGTAGCCCTCTGCTTGGTTTAAAGGTCCGATCACGTGATCGCGGCCTGTAAACCAAGCAGAGCAGAGGGATACCGGCACCCCCTAAAGGGGCCTGTATCTCGGGGGGCACGGGGTCCCCAGACCTGAAACCTGTGCGCTTCTGCTCCGGAGACCCTCTGCACATGTACACTATCAATAAAAATGTATTTCAAATGTATTTATTGTCATTTATTTATTTATTTATTTATATTTATTCATTGTGCTGCTGCTGCAAGTCGTAAACTCACACCAAGGGCCAAACACCCCCCTCACCCCCAATAAAAAAAATTCACGCACAGCAGCCCCACAATTAATAAATAAATCTAAATAAATAAATAAAATCTATGTAAAACCCCCTCCCCTATTCTCGCTTTTAAAACGCCCTGCCTTCTCTCTAATCTATGTAAAAAACCCTCCCCCTATCCCCCTATTGTGTGTGCGTTAAACTTCCCTGCAAGCTATGTAAAAAAACCTCCCCCTATTGTGTGTGTGTTTAAATCTGTCTGGCCTGTGTTTCTGAGTGCTGAGGGCCAAACACCCCCCCCACCCCCAATAAAAAAAATTCACGCACAGCAGCCCCACAATTAATAAATAAATCTAAATAAATAAATAAATAAAGACATGAAGAGAAATAAATATATACTGTACAGTATATACTTTGTATATATATATACACTGTATATATATATATATATATATATATATATATATATATATATATATATATATATATATATATATATATATATATATACATATACATACAGTATACATATATACACTGTGTATATATATATATATATATATATATATATATATATATATATATCATACAGCTATATTTATATATATATATATATATATATATATATATATATATACTGTATATATATATATATATATATATATATATATATACATACTGTATGTGAGTGAAAAGAGAAAAAAGTAACCCGTATGGGAGCACTCAGGTATGCAATTGATATATTTGTTTATTTATTTGACACAGTGCAAAAAGGGATGAATAAACAGTACATGATTTAAAAACACTTAAAAAAGAGGCATGGACCCTTAAACACTAATGAACAGCACTAGGGAACGACACACACTGTCAACCCTAAACATGAAAAGGATAGTGACTCAAAAAACACTAGGGAGAATCAAAGTGAATCACAATACAGTAGGTTACTGGGTTTAAAGGCACCTACTGTATACAACGCTAAGGATAATGCACACTACACACCAAAAGGTAGACTTGTCAAAGTATAAATGACAGTCTCAAAGCATCACACATCTGCATTAGCATACAGTAATATACAGTAACCAATGCCTACAGCACAAATCATGTGTAGGAAAGGTGGTAAGGTGGAATGAAATCCCTAGATGTGTAGAGCAATGAAGTTAATGAATAGCATACTGTACAGTATAAAACATAACATTACAATCCACACAGTACATTGCATTTACAGTACATTGTATACTGTAAATGATGCATAGCATTAAATCTATGCACCATATACAGTACTGTACATTCTGCAAATGAATGTTAACAATATAATTGCAAGCTACTCTACCAGTAAATACTGTACAAACACTTCCAAACAAGTCAACTTAACTACAGTATTTTAACCAAGCAAGTAAACCAAAATCAATATATACTGTAAGTAACAACCAGAAAAGACAATTTAAAAACAAACTAACCCTTACAATACCAAGGATTACATCTATCTAATTGTAAAAAACCTTATACATTATACACAGCAGCATTGTTTAAAAACCCCTTCCCCCCTAATGTTTGTGTTAAGCAGATTACACTGAAGGGAGAGAGATATAAAGGCCTAAAGCCCCTTCCCCCCTAATGTTTCTGTTAAACAGATTACAGTACATTGAAGGGAGAGAGATTTTACAGAAACACACATTAGGGGGGAGGGGGCTTTAAACAGATTACATTGAAGGGAGATAGATGTTTCTGTTACCAGTAAATCTCCCTCCCTGCATTGCTAACCACCCTCACCCCCTACCCACATACCGTTAACCCCCCACCCCCATCCTGGCCATGGCCCCTCCGCTTCTGCAAAACAGACACAAAAATTAAAACATACAAAGTAATGTCCCCTAACCCCTTAATCACCATAGCGGTTATTAACCGCTACAGTCATGAAGGGGTTAACCCACCCTCACCCACCCACCACTCGGGATGCCTACATACCCTCCCACACTAACCCCCCCCCCCCCCCCACCCGTGAGGCCTAACCACCCAGTCAGTACCCACAAGGGAGGCCTACCCACATACCGTTGGGGAAACACCCCACCCCCACCCCAGTACCCACAATAAAAACAGTACAATCACCCACAATAAACAGCATTCTATTTATTAAATACATTACCCACCCCCTGTGCCCCCCCCCCCATAAATACAAGATTTATTCTTTTACATTCAGGGTCCATAACGTAGCCCCACGCTAGTCCCCGGTGGGCTGGCAGGGCACCTGGACAGACCTACAGTTTACCAGCAGCATTCCACAGGTTCTGGAGGCCTGCTGGTGGATCCTGCCAGCACCATGGCGCTCAGGTGGTCTCCTTGGGTCACCGTGAGCCACAATTGGGTCCACACGGTAGGCCCAAGGATGTCTGGGAGCCCCGGGTCAAACCCACAGGTGTCTGCGGGGCCTCGGGTGGTTCCCATGGGGGTCTGGGGAACTCACGGGTGCTCACTACGGGTCCGCGGTGCCCCCACAGAAGTGGGACCACACATCATCATCCCCGCACCTACGGCTCGGAGGTGCCCCCACAGAAGTGGGACCACACATCGTCATGCCCGCAGACTACGGGTCCGCGGTGCCCCCACAGAAGTGGGACCACACATCATCATCCCCGCATGTGTCACCCGTGGAACCACCAGCCTGCTACCCTTTAGGATACCCGAGGATTCCCCGCGGGTGGTCTCCAGAGGTCCCACGCAAAACCACGGAAGTAACCCTGAATGTAAAAAAAATAAACCTGGCCTATACATTCAATACATACACCCTCCCCCCCAACACCTACAGTACAATAATGTGCAAAATAACTATTATCCAGATATGGATAATAGATTAATTGCCCATTATTAAAAACATTAACTAGCATATACAAATAAATAAAGTACTACTGACCTCATCAATACGAAGTGTCCGATGCCAGCGCCTTCCTTCTCTTGCCCACACAAAACATAGCCAAAACCAAGCCAATACATTGCAATTACATTCAGATATCAATTAACCCCTTAAACACCTTATCGGATAATAACCGCAAAGGTAATTAAGGGGTTAAGCCACACAGGCACGATACCCACCCTTCACCCATGAATTTGTACTGTGGCTTCATCATGCAACTATATATATATATACTGTATATATATACATACAGAGAGACAGAGAGAAAGAGAGAGAGAGAGAGATATACAGTATATATATATACACACGTTATATACACACCCATGATAAACCAAATATACAGTACAAATAAATGTAGAAGGGTTATCAAAACCATACTGTTCTACAACCAAACACTTCTCCATACAGACACTACATTAAAAATCAATTTCCTTTAAAAATCCTAACTGATCTCACAATCTACTGTACTGTATATGATCACAAACCAATGAAAAAAGTCACATTCCAAAATGCATAAAATCTATGCACCATACTGTATACATTCTGCAAATTAATCAACGTAAACAAAAATCAATTAGCAATCATTATTTAGATCTCTAAACATTTCACACTCAATCATGAACAATGAAACCATTAACAGATTCACGCCTAGAGCAGAACAATTAAGCCTTTGAAAAAATATAAGTACCGACAAAAATACAACCTTTCCAAACCAAGCCTACAGTACCTACAGTATCCCTGACCTTCCTCAAACACACAATACAATACCAAGGAATAATACATCTATCTAATTTTAAAATACTTTAAACTCACAAAATAATTAAAAACACATCTAATCCAGCTTTTAAAACATCATCATTTCTTACCCTGAATGTATACTGTACAGTATATCTCTCTAGACATATATATTGTACATACATACATACAGTGGCAAGAAATGATATACCACAAAAAAAAAAAATACACAGGTTAAAAAACCTTTTGAAAAAATTAACAAGTTAAATAAAATACATTTCTTTACTGTAGTTCACTTACCATTACTTGCCCCCACCGACTCCCGTTGCCCAGCTTACTCACGAACCAATCCACGATCAGGAACCCATAAAATAATAAACCATTGAAAATAATAAACATTAAACTAAAAATCCAAACCAATCCACGGGTCTTCTACTTGTAATACACCTTCATCTGTATTCTTCTTTCTTCTATCTCCTTCCGGGCGGGGCAGGGCGTGGTCTTCTTTCCATCATCGGCCACGCCCTTGTCTTTTTCCTTCTCCGGAGGTCCTTCCTCCGCGGCGTCTGGCTGCAAAATGAGACGACATAGGCTTTTAAAGGCCTATGACGTCACATTTTGCGTCATGGTTCCCACGGTCCTGATTGGACCGTGAAAACCATGTGTGTTGGCCGATAATAAAAAAATGATGACGTCACTTAAAGGGAATGAAAGCACAGCCAATCAGAATGGCTTTGCTTCAATTGCCTTTAAGATGACGTCATGAAAAGGCACATGGCCGTGCACACATGGTACTAGAGCCAATCAGAGCGTGGGAACTTTATCCCTACTCTGATTGGCTCTGGTATACCATGTGTCAGAGGCTTGGGGGAGAAAGGATGTGACGTCAATGAAAACCTGTCACGTGGTACGGTAGCCAATCAGAGCGTGGGAACTTTATCCCTACTCTGATTGGCTCTGGTATACCATGTGTCAGGGGCTTGGGGGAGAAAGGATGTGACGTCAATGAAAACCTGTCACGTGGTACGGTAGCCAATCAGAGCGTGGGAACTTTATCCTTATTGACGTCACATCCTTTCTCCCCCAAGCCCCTGACACATGGTATACCAGAGCCAATCAGAGTAGGGATAAAGTTCCCACGCTCTGATTGGCTCTAGTACCATGTGTGCACGGCCATGTGCCTTTTCATGACGTCATCTTAAAGGCAATTGAAGCAAAGCCATTCTGATTGGCTGTGCTTTCATTCCCTTTAAGTGACGTCATCATTTTTTTATTATCGGCCAACACACATGGTTTTCACGGTCCAATCAGGACCGTGGGAACCATGACGCAAAATGTGACGTCATAGGCCTTTAAAAGCCTATGTCGTCTCATTTTGCAGCCAGACGCCGCGGAGGAAGGACCTCCGGAGAAGGAAAAAGACAAGGGCGTGGCCGATGATGGAAAGAAGACCACGCCCTGCCCCGCCCGGAAGGAGATAGAAGAAAGAAGAATACAGATGAAGGTGTATTACAAGTAGAAGACCCGTGGATTGGTTTGGATTTTTAGTTTAATGTTTATTATTTTCAATGGTTTATTATTTTATGGGTTCCTGATCGTGGATTGGTTCGTGAGTAAGCTGGGCAACGGGAGTCGGTGGGGGCAAGTAATGGTAAGTGAACTACAGTAAAGAAATGTATTTTATTTAACTTGTTAATTTTTTCAAAAGGTTTTTTAACCTGTGTATTTTTTTTTTTTGTGGTATATCATTTCTTGCCACTGTATGTATGTATGTACAATATATATGTCTAGAGAGATATACTGTACAGTATACATTCAGGGTAAGAAATGATGATGTTTTAAAAGCTGGATTAGATGTGTTTTTAATTATTTTGTGAGTTTAAAGTATTTTAAAATTAGATAGATGTATTATTCCTTGGTATTGTATTGTGTGTTTGAGGAAGGTCAGGGATACTGTAGGTACTGTAGGCTTGGTTTGGAAAGGTTGTATTTTTGTCGGTACTTATATTTTTTCAAAGGCTTAATTGTTCTGCTCTAGGCGTGAATCTGTTAATGGTTTCATTGTTCATGATTGAGTGTGAAATGTTTAGAGATCTAAATAATGATTGCTAATTGATTTTTGTTTACGTTGATTAATTTGCAGAATGTATACAGTATGGTGCATAGATTTTATGCATTTTGGAATGTGACTTTTTTCATTGGTTTGTGATCATATACAGTACAGTAGATTGTGAGATCAGTTAGGATTTTTAAAGAAAATTGATTTTTAATGTAGTGTCTGTATGGAGAAGTGTTTGGTTGTAGAACAGTATGGTTTTGATAACCCTTCTACATTTATTTGTACTGTATATTTGGTTTATCATGGGTGTGTATATAACGTGTGTATATATATATACTGTATATATCTCTCTCTCTCTCTTTCTCTCTGTCTCTCTGTATGTATATATATACAGTATATATATATATAGTTGCATGATGAAGCCACAGTACAAATTCATGGGTGAAGGGTGGGTATCGTGCCTGTGTGGCTTAACCCCTTAATTACCTTTGCGGTTATTATCCGATAAGGTGTTTAAGGGGTTAATTGATATCTGAATGTAATTGCAATGTATTGGCTTGGTTTTGGCTATGTTTTGTGTGGGCAAGAGAAGGAAGGCGCTGGCATCGGACACTTCGTATTGATGAGGTCAGTAGTACTTTATTTATTTGTATATGCTAGTTAATGTTTTTAATAATGGGCAATTAATCTATTATCCATATCTGGATAATAGTTATTTTGCACATTATTGTACTGTAGGTGTTGGGGGGGAGGGTGTATGTATTGAATGTATAGGCCAGGTTTATTTTTTTTACATTCAGGGTTACTTCCGTGGTTTTGCGTGGGACCTCTGGAGACCACCCGCGGGGAATCCTCGGGTATCCTAAAGGGTAGCAGGCTGGTGGTTCCACGGGTGACACATGCGGGGATGATGATGTGTGGTCCCACTTCTGTGGGGGCACCGCGGACCCGTAGTCTGCGGGCATGACGATGTGTGGTCCCACTTCTGTGGGGGCACCTCCGAGCCGTAGGTGCGGGGATGATGATGTGTGGTCCCACTTCTGTGGGGGCACCGCGGACCCGTAGTGAGCACCCGTGAGTTCCCCAGACCCCCATGGGAACCACCCGAGGCCCCGCAGACACCTGTGGGTTTGACCCGGGGCTCCCAGACATCCTTGGGCCTACCGTGTGGACCCAATTGTGGCTCACGGTGACCCAAGGAGACCACCTGAGCGCCATGGTGCTGGCAGGATCCACCAGCAGGCCTCCAGAACCTGTGGAATGCTGCTGGTAAACTGTAGGTCTGTCCAGGTGCCCTGCCAGCCCACCGGGGACTAGCGTGGGGCTACGTTATGGACCCTGAATGTAAAAGAATAAATCTTGTATTTATGGGGGGGGGGGCACAGGGGGTGGGTAATGTATTTAATAAATAGAATGCTGTTTATTGTGGGTGATTGTACTGTTTTTATTGTGGGTACTGGGGTGGGGGTGGGGTGTTTCCCCAACGGTATGTGGGTAGGCCTCCCTTGTGGGTAGTTAGTGGGTGAGGGTTGAGGGTGGTTAGGCCTCACGGGGTGGGGGGTTAGAGTGGGAGGGTATGTACAGTAGGCGTCCCAAGTGGTGGGTGAGGGTGGGTTAACCCCTTCATGACTGTAGCGGTTAATAACCGCTATGGTGATTAAGGGGTTAGGGGACATTACTTTGAAAGTGTTATTTTTTTTCTCTGTTTTACTGTACAGCAGCGGAGGTTGCCATGGGTAGTGGGTAGTGTATTGAATGTATTTATTGGTTATTATGCGTTAACCCCTTCATTACCTTAGCGGCTATACGCTATGCTAATGAAGCCTCGTTTCTGAACTTTTAATAATATTGTGCAGGAGCAGGGGGTCCCCTGAGATTAGATTTCTGTCTCAGGGAACCCCCTGCTCACTCTACAATATTATTAAAAAGACAGAAATGCTGCTTCTTTACCATAGCGCATAGCCGCTAAGCTAAAGAATGATTCTTTAATGATGTGTGTGTTTTATTCACAGTGTAGATGTTCTCCGGAGCTGAAGCGCACAGGTTTCAGGTCTGGGGGCCCCGTGCCCCCCGAGATACAGGCCCCTTTAGGGGGTGCCGGTATCCCTCTGCTCTGCTTGGTTTACAGGCCGCGATCACGTGATCGGACCTTTAAACCAAGCAGAGGGCTACCGGCACCCCCTAAAGGGGCCTGTATCTCGGGGGGCACGGGGTCCCCAGACCTAAAACCTGTGCGGTTCAGCTCCAGAGACCCCCTGCACATCTACACTATCAATAAAAATGTATTTCAAATGTATTTATTTGTATTTATTTATTTATTTATTGCGGGGATGCTGTGTGTGATTATTTTTTATTGTGTTTAGCGGGGGTGGGTGACGGGGTTTATAAATGTGAGTTTATAAATAAAATAAAGAATATTATTTATAGGGGCCTTAGAACAGAAGTTCCCACGCCAATTGCGCGCTCATTGCTCTTTTGTTACAATGTTGCTGGTCTTGCGGGTTTGCAGTTTGGCAGCAAAAAGCAGTTTGTAGTACTGAGTGTGAGATAAATTAAGCAGTTCTTTTATTGCTGAAGTCGCCACTAAAAACTTTTATTTACAAATACAGTACAAAAACCGTGCAACACACAACAACATTCAGTATCCTTTGTTTAAGTACAGCAGGTACTATAGGGTAAAACATGTACTGTACAGTACAGCACAACATTACAGTATGGTCTCACTGAAAGTCCTCCCCATTTTCCAGCCATGGCCGATGCCTTGCATGGCGCAAAACGCCATTAATGCAGTCTCTAACGCCTCTCATTACAGGATCTGTAACAGGGTAATAGCGCTGCATTTCTTCCACAATCTTTTTCCTTAAATTGGCAGGAAGGGCATTTTTTTGGCGATTCCCATCATAGTTCACTTTGAACACCCACTCGCAGTACAATGTGTAGGGAACATGGTGTTTAAATATGATCAAGGCATACTTGTGTGGTATACCAGCACTCCTCACCCTATACTTCTCCCTCAGCGCCGGTGTCAGATCGCACAGGGAGATGTCGGGCACTGTTTGTATGCGAGCGGGTGTAGGAAGTCTTTTGGGAGCGGGTGTACTTGAGGCGATGGGCAATGGTAGGGTGTCTGGGAGGAAGCTTTCCTCCGGTAGTGGTCGCCGGGTTGTCTCCTGGCGTGGTCTAGATGGGGTTGTCATGTCCTCCTCAATAGCATAGTACACTGTATCTTCTGGTGGAGGGGGTGTGCTTGGTGATGGAAGGGGGTCGAAGGTACCATGCATCATATCCATGTCACCCCCCTGCTCCAGCGTCGGGGAAACAGGGGCATTAACACCGAGCAAATAATGTATGCCCGCTATGTCTGCCTCTATCTTGTCCATCCGTTGATCCATCCGTTGCTCCATATGTAGCATCCGTTGATCCAGCCGTTGCTCCATATGTAGCACCGACTCCAGAAGCAGATCTAGCTTTGCCAGCACACTAGAATTCCCGGGGAGATCCACACTTAGCCCATTCAGGATCCGGTCCAACGAGCTGCTTGTGCATGGCATCTGGAGATCTGGGGGGATGGGTGCAACGGAGGATGAGATGGGGGTTCCCTGGAGAGAAGCGGCATCGATGGAGAGTGGAAGAGGTGACCTGGGGATGCCCGGTACAGGAGAAGCTGCAGCGTGGTGGAAGAGGGATGGAGAAGGTGACCGCTGGATTTCCGGGAGAGAAGCAGAGTCGTCCAAGAGCAAAGGAGACAGTGACCCGTTGATTTCAGAGGCAGCAGCATCTTCAGATGGAACCGGAGAAGATGGGGGTGGAGAAGCCGGGCTGAAGATTTCCGGGACAGCTACAGCAGAGTCGTCGAAGCATATGGGAGCAAGTGGTCTGCGGATTCGGTGAGTTGGCTGCCATGCGTCTTGCGAACCGAGCACAGTACCGTATTTCTTCTTCACATAATAAGGCTGACGTGTTTTAAAAGCCTTAGCCTTTGGGGTCAGCAGAAGGTTTTCTTTGTTGGCCTTAGCCTGTCGCTTTGCCTTTGGCTTGGGAACGGTAACTGCCTTTCTCTTTTTCAGTGTGGCAGGCACAGCAGAGGTGAGATGATTCTTTCGTCCATAGAACCGGGGATGCTCCATGTAAGCGGGAGGCACAATGCAGTATCTGGACAATGCCTCAGATAAAGATCAGCAAGTGGTGGGCTATGCAACGTGTACAACCTTTTATGCATGGTGGCCAGGTACAGGTGTTGAAAGTGGGTGGTCTGTTATGTGAGTCATTAACATATAAATACACCATCCATTTTGTGGATTCACTGCACATTGAATACACATCGACTAAACATCGAATACACATTCTTGTGTTTGTATTTCTTTCTACAGTACTCGCAGCAATGCCTGTTAAGAAGATTTCAAAGGATCTCAGCATGAGAATGAAGGAGATGTACACGAGCGGACAACGAATTGCAGATATCCAGCGCTGGTTAACTGCTTCTGGCCTCGTTGTGCCATCAAGCACTGTGTGCTACTGTATCATGCACAAGGAAAAAACAGAGACCGCAAAAAGGCACCAAGGGTAACAAATGCGTAAGTACTGTATACTGTATTTATAAAACTTAACCAAAAAAAATATAGAAAACTGTAGTGTACATCTACAGTATACCGTATTTATATAGTATATTTATTATATTACAACAGTATATACTGTAGTGTACTGTATGTGTGGTCAATTTATATTTTTTGTGCAGCAGTATACACTTTTGGTATATTGCAATTCATCTTACAACGAAATATACAGTATATGATGTGTATTTATTATGATATAACAACAGTATACCGTATTTATATAGTATATTTATTATATTACAACAGTATATACTGTAGTGTACTGTATGTGTGGTCAATTTATATTTTTTGTGCAGCAGTATACACTTTTGGTATATTGCAATTCATCTTACAACGGAATATACAGTATATGATGTGTATTTATTATGATATAACAACAGTATACCGTATTTATATAGTATATTTATTATATTACAACAGTATATACTGTAGTGTACTGTATGTGTGGTCAATTTATATTTTTTGTGCAGCAGTATACACTTTTGGTATATTGCAATTCATCTTACAACGGAATATACAGTATATGATGTGTATTTATTATGATATAACAACAGTATACCGTATTTATATAGTATATTTATTATATTACAACAGTATATACTGTAGTGTACTGTATGTGTGGTCAATTTATATTTTTTGTGCAGCAGTATACACTTTTGGTATATTGCAATTCATCTTACAACGGAATATACAGTATATGATGTGTATTTATTATGATATAACAACAGTATACCGTATTTATATAGTACAACAGTATATACTGTAGTGTACTGTATGTGTGGTCAATTTATATTTTTTGTGCAGCAGTATACACTTTTGGTATATTGCAATTCATCTTACAACGAAATATACAGTATATGATGTGTATTTATTATGATATAACAACAGTATACCGTATTTATATAGTATATTTATTATATTACAACAGTACTGTATACTGTATATTTTGTCTATTTATATTTATAGTACAGCAGTATACATTTTTTGTATATTTATATTTACTGTATATTACAACATTACATGTACAGTATACAATATACATTTTATATTGCTGCATATTAATAACACAATATAATTTCTTTGCATTGTAGGGAGACTACTCTTCTGGTGGACAGAATAAGTGAGGAGAATGATGAGAGGAGCGCATTAAGGGTTAAAAACACTCTTCAGGAAAACCACAATCTGACTGTATCCGAGAGCAGCATAAAGAAGATGAGACGCAGAATTGGATGGAAATATGGACGTGTGAGGTTAGTAGTGGACAGTACAGGAGGTACTGTACTGTAAAGTAAAAATGTTGTTTTGCAAACTGTACTGCGCTGTGACGCTAACATTTTTTATTCATTGTCATTACAGAGCGTACCCCATGATACGGGACGCAAACAAAATCAAAAGAGTGCTCCAGGCCCAGGCATGGATCGACAGCGGTGAGACTTTCCAGGATTGCATCTTCACTGATGAGTCTACTGTGTCGCTGGAGAGATTTGCAAGATTTGCGTTCCACAAAAAAGGCCGCATAACTTTGAAGCCACGGCCAAAACACCCTGTGAAGCTGCATGTGTGGGGTGCCATCTCTAGGCGTGGACCGGGATGCATTGTCGTCTTTGAAGGTACAATTTCTCAAATATAATGCCGCCTAATGCACTGTACTTGACTAGTGTTGCCTTACCGTATGCACTGTACTGTACTATTGAGCACTTTTCTTTTCTTGCTATAGGAATCATGAATAAAGATTTCTTCCAAGACAACATTGTGCCCGTGATAGTGCGATACATCACACAAGACTTTCCCAATGGTCATCGCTTTTACCAGGACAATGATCCCAAGCACACCGCGTCGACGGCGCATATCCTTGAGCGCGGCATCAACTGGGTGAAGACGCCAGCGGAGTAAGTGTAGTAGACCGTGTCCCATTTATATGTTCCCCACTGTTTTTACTGTGTACTCTATCTCTTAAACTAATTGT
The DNA here is from genome assembly GCF_040206685.1 of Ascaphus truei. Lineage (NCBI taxonomy): Eukaryota > Metazoa > Chordata > Amphibia > Anura > Ascaphidae > Ascaphus > Ascaphus truei. Next base: position 353,850 of record NW_027456453.1, read on the forward strand.
CCTTTCTTTCCAATCACAGATCACCAGACTTCAATCCGATCGAAATGGTCTGGCATCAGCTGAAGGACCACATCCGTAAAGTGGCGAAACCCTCCAAGAAGGACGAGTTGTATACAGCCATAATGAGTTTTTGGAACGATGTACTCACCGAGGAACGATGCAATAAATATATAGACCATATTGCCACTGTGTTGCCCATTGTCATCGCGCGCAATGGACAAGCATCAGGAAAGTAGTACAGTGCTGTAGTATTGTACAGTAGGTACACTATGATACAGGTAAGTATGGCACAGATTTTAGCTTTCCCAATAGTCAGAGTTTACAGTAGTTCCAGTATACAGTACAGTAGACTAGTTTGACATACTACAGTAACTGCCTACTAACTGCTCCATTTTTCTTTCCAGAGAAAGCTGCACCAGCCACCTACTGTACAGTAGGTCTACCATAATACAGTATGCACATACAGTACAGTACAGTAACTGAACAAAGTTTTTGTTTTCTTGTCGTTCCAGGAAAAAGGGTGCACCAGAGGGGAGGGGGGGCCTTGTGTTCGTCAAATCTGCTTGTGCAGTCAAATGTACAGTATATAAACAGCAGTAATGATGTACACAAAACCTCTCCTCTCTCAATGAACTACTGTACCGCAGACACAATGAGGATACTGTTACAGTATGAAGGGAAAAAGAACAGGATGGGTTATTTAACATTACAGTATACTGTGCAATATTTATACTGTATATTTATATATACTGTATTTTTATTCTAAAGGTATTCGAGAATGTACTCTACTAGATGAGGACCTGGTGACTTTCAACACTCTCAGACACACAGAAAGGATTATTTCACATCACTGTATATTTATCCTGTATATTTTCAGTAATTTAGAAGCAGTGGCTGTTCTGAACAGCCCAGGGCCAGATTAACAAAACAATGGCTTGGATTGGATTAGCCAGACGATTGATGCTTGGCCAGGGAGGGATTAAAAACTCTAAGGGAGGGGGTGGGTGGTGTAGCTGTAGGATTGTACTGTGTCAGTATTTCCAACGCCAGGTCACCCTAATAATTGCATGAATAAACCCCCAAAGACAAGGCCCAAATATACTAGTACAGTATACTGTACAGTACTGTAAAGTATGTATTATTGTGTGTTG